>NW_019721032.1:254730-284953 GCF_002891405.2 Cryptotermes secundus | reverse complement strand
TGGGATTTGGCACCGTGTATAAGTGGTGTTAACCGACGTTTCGGAGGAACGTATCGCCTCCATCTTCAGGGTAGAAGAAAAAGTATAAGAAATCTGCAAGCGACAAGACCGTGAGTCTGCTTTTACCGTTCTCACGGTCTTGTCGCTTGCAGATTCCTTATACTTTTTCTTCTACCCTTAAGAAGGAGGCGATACGTTCCTCCGAAACGTCGGTTAACACCACTTATACACGGTGCCAAATCCCAAAAGACTGCTTTCTTCTCAGTATTAATTCTAATTCAGAAGCGTATGGGGATTGGCGTCCCTTATGTTATCGTCTTTGGAACGAAATCGATAATCGATATGAATTGTAGTTTAGTGGCGCTTTAGGAATTCAGGTTTAATGTCAGGAAATTGTAGTGTTCTAACGAGTTATTAGTCCTAAACTTATAGTTGAATTTATATGCAAGGTATTTTTGTGTAATTTTTTATTATTGTGTTGTAATGTCTTTCATAACTTGTGAGCTTAGACTTTTTTTTTTACATTTAAATTGCTGCACACAAAGTCTTCTGCATATATAAAACACCGTTATGAGAGGTAAAATTCATTAAAATAATTGTAGTCGCCAGACTTTCCCTGCTGGAGGTTAGTGTATGATTTCAGCTTTCGGAAATAAGCTACGTAGAATGTTGGTTTTCGTAAAACACTGCACGTGCAGTCTTCAAGGTTAATGACGTGTCTTATGTAAACCTCGCAATGGACAGCGAGTCAGTAGTTCGATCCCGGGGTCTGGTCAAGTGGAATATGTGGTGGACAAAGTGGCGCTGATGGGGTTTTCTCCGAATACTTCAGTTTCCCCTGCCAATCTTCATTCCACCAGATTATCCATCATAATCACCCGGGGCAGGCTACGATAGGTCAATCAGTGGCCGCCGTACCGAATGGACCCAGTTGGACTCCACCCCCAATTAAGCGAATTAAAAAAAAAATTATTGGACGAATCACAGCAGCTGATAACAGTAATGTCTATTTAGTCCAATCACGGTTTCACTTTCGACTAGTCCATGCTAGGCCACCGGTAGATATGTATAAGGACCGTTAAAGTGTGTTATGCACAATTTTGCGTGAGGTCTTTAATCTTTTCTATGCTGCAGACATATGTATAGGTCCTTTGGCATTTCCTCATCCTAAATTAGCCGAGGGAACTCAGTTCGTATAGGGTTACTTATAAGAACTTTACAAGATGAAAATATGTAAGGAGTGTCTGAGCTCGAAAACCTCTTGGAATGTCATCAGCTCAGCACTGTTGAATCATTTATGTATGATTTTGAGATTCATTTATTCTGGCATGGCTTTACAGAGTAGTGACTAATTACTTATGCCCTTTTATGTGTACATTTTATATAGTGGCACTGTTTATTGTTACATGTTTGTATTTGTGTAAGTAAAGTTAGAATAGAATAGAAACATGAAACATCTTGTCAGAGTGACCAAATGATTTGTGAGAAAATCACAGGCGGTAGTGATGTTCCAGCAACAGTGGTTGTGGAGAATTTTTAATATGGGATGTATTGTTATGTAATATGTAGGAAGTCAACTGACATTTCAGAGAAGCATGTTACCTCCATCTTTGACCTTGAAGATGGAGGCAACGTTTCCCTCCAAAATGTTGGATGCCTTTCCGGAGACAGCACAGCATTATAACCCAGAAGGTAGAACTGTTTAAGATCTAATATGATTATACTGTAGATGCCAAGTTGAGCTGATTGTTGGTAAATTGCCAGTTGTAAAATAACTCAGACTCTGACATTGACACTGACTATCTACTGTGTTAGTGTTGGGGCCATGCTACATGTTCACTGTATTCTGAAGTTGTTTTCTGTCTGCCTGACATTCAGTGGTGTCTAATGGAAATATGATTTTGTTTTTAGATACTTGTGGTCCGTGGATGTTAGAGCTAAGCAATCGACTTGCAGCTTGTAAGTATATTTTCTAACTGCATTAATATTAAACATTCAGTATTACCACTTCCACTATGATAAGAATCATGTCAATTGTTCAAGTGGGAATTTAATGTTGGTTATTGGCAACCGTAACAATTAATATGCAGAAGACAGATGCGCTGGCAATGATAAGATATGCATAACAGGAAGTAAATAATGTAGGCATATGTAATGTATATGTAAAATTAAATTTGTTGCCTTAGTTGACATATTTTTCATTTGAGTGCATGGTTTGTTTTATGTAAAGTTTATTTAAACTATCAAATAATGTCGAAGCCCTGGTTGTTCTAAAGTGCCTTCAAAATGTTGTTTACACTTCAGTTTTGGCTAGAGATCACACAGAATTGCATCAGAACTCACTGTCAGAGAGGTGTAATAGAGAGACAGCCCCTCTTGTTGACTTTTATCAGAGATTCATTTGTTTTGTAGGCATAATTAGTATACAGATTTGACATGTTCTCTTATAACAGTATTTTAATAACTTAACATGTCAAGTCATTCACTTCCGTAGTTAAGAGAAATGCCCAGAATATTGCAAATGAATGTGTTTGCTTCTGTGGGCGAGTCTTATACTGTACTGCCCCCTATGTTCTATATATGTTATTAACTTGAGATTTTTCCATACGTGTCATTTCCATACACAGTGCATGACTCTGCCTCTGTGGGTTGTATACAAAATGTTCTAACATCTGCCATTCACTTACAGTGTTCTTATTTGAGTTCTTGTGAATTGGCATAGATGGCAGATGGTGGCTTTCTAGTATACTTGTACTTGAATGCTGTGATTGAAAAGTACAAGATATTTTGGCTGATACAGTGGAGTTAGGAACTCTGGTAATTTTATGGTGTGGAAGAGGTTGAAACTTGTCAAAATATAGGAAAGCTCTGCATCATGGGTGCTGATAATTCTTCTTTTTCTTCCATCGATATTCCCACTTTCATGTAGACCATCTTACAACCAAGCTTCCCCATTTCTATTTTGTTTCCCCGGATTTTTTCAATTGACCTAATCCTTCCAGCTGCACTATGAACCTAGGGTTGACTCAGCCTCTAACAGAAATGAGTACCAGGAATTTTCTTGGGGGGTAAAGGCCTTTCGGCGCATAAGGCTGACATCCTCACTGCCATCTGTGAGCCGACTATCAGGAAAATACAGGAACCTCGACGTCTCACAGCCCTATGGGTCTTCACAGCCTGTTACAGGGATAGCTTTATCTTTTTACTTTTCCCAAAGCTCCCCCACCTCCTCGGTGTCCTCACATGTTGCTCCTTCCACATGACTTCTTTCCTAACCTGTTGTTCCCATCTCGACAAGTTGGAACGTATGCATGTAAGGTTTAAGGCAGATTTGAAAATAAGAATTTCCACTACATTCACAAACCTTTCCTTACATAAAAGTACAGTGTTATAATAAATAACAGCAGGAACTTCTGATATGATGGTCACTTTATTATTTATTTCTTATTTTCAGAATCTGGTCACTAATTATAATAAATAATTATATGAATAACTTAATAAATAGGTTGAGACAAACATTAATGCAAGGAAAATACTACACATTTATTACTTTATGATTTTGGATTATAATTATAGGAATGAAAAACAATAATAAAAATAATTAAAAATTACAATAAAGCTTGAAATGTTTGCTACATTACACAAAATTGGGCACAGGTACACAATAGCAGTAAAATAATTTAAATGTATATGAATGATGTAATTACATCTCATGTAATATTAGATATATATATATTTTTTATTTTATCATATGTATTTGAAAATTTAAAATACTATTCTTTAGTACTTATAAGTTGAATGTGTGAAAGGGGATTGAGAGAGGCTGAGGAGGTGGTGACAGGGCTCGTTGTTATTGTCTTCACACTGACTCTGTCCTTGCTTCAAACATTTTTGATAGATCAAGCTCGGTGTGGGCAGTTCAGATTATGTTCAGTATTGAAAGTTGCACTAAATGCCCTAACTGAGCCATGATTAGCCCCTCTGAATAATTGCCTTCATAGGAGAAGTGCTTACGTAAATACCATAAATTTGTATCGTAGCATCCTGCTGCACATCCCGTATAATTATTCCTGTTTGTTATTAGCCTTCTTACATGCAACTTGCCCTTTTAAAAACTTAACGAAGTTTTGAACGTTAAAATATCTTCTGTATCACTGGTGTGTATACACTACATGTTTTGACCAACATTGGTCATCTTCAGATGTCTCTAAAATTGCTGATGAAACTGTTGTGCTTCTGTTTGTAAGTTCAGTTTTTGGGGTATGTCCATGTCTATATGCTCATGCATCCCGTGGTGGTGGTTAAGCACAGCAGTTTCATCAGCGATTTTAGAGACATCTGAAGATGACCAGTGTTGGTCGAAACATGTAGTGTGCATACACCAATGATGTAGAAATGATTTTGAAGTTTAAAACTTTCAAAGGTTTTAAAATTGAAGTTGCATGTAAGACAGCTAATAACTAACAAGGAATAAGAAATTTATGTTTCTTCTGTAGGTAAGATTTGAAGACTGAAACTGAATAGCAAAGTGAAAGTAATTATATGGAATGTGGCAGTTTAGTTCTCAAGTCTGATTTTTATATTTGACTGACTAGAGACATACAGAGAGTGAGATATCTTGTGTCTGGGATAACCTGATTCATGTGCAGTGTATGCCAGATTTCTTTTGATTGGTTTTTCATTCACAAGTCTGTGATATTTTAGTAAAGTTTGACAAGTAATCACGTGATGAAGGCCTTTCTGGAAATGGAAGTGGGATTTGGGGGAAACTAAAATTATGCACTAAAATTTTAAAGATAAATACTCAGTTTGGAACTTGTGATTTTTTTCCTTGAAATATTAATACAGTTTCTCTATGACACTAATCTATATCTAAGGACATTGTCCAGAACATGTATTATCTTATTATGGGAACATTTTCATTTCCTTAAGAACAGTATTTTTTAACAATATGGACACATGTCACAGAATGGAATATCTTTCTCCAACATTCAGGCATTCTTACTAGTAAATGGAAATAGTACTCACTTTAAGTAATCTTAAATAAAAACTTCAATTTTTATCAGCTATTCTTTAGAAGAGACTGAATGCCTGAAAATGTTTAAAACAAAGAGAAGGGTGCTGACATTTTTCGTATTATAATTATTTTGGAATTTTTGAAGAGTGAGAAATATAAGGTAGTAATTTTCATTTGCAAATTTTTCTGCAGAGTTCAGTAGTTCAGTGAGGATTTCGCTTGCGACCCATACTACAGATTTTGAAGTAGCAAAGTGGTGGTTGATCTGAAAGAAAAAAATAGGTTTCAAGATTGTGAAGGACATTGTTTTATAAACCAATGACTGCAAATCTCTTTATAGATTTGTTACAATTCAGGAAAACATACCATGACAGTTTTCAGAATTACTGGGTTTTTGGACTCACCTGAGGACAGAAACAGATCCAGTTTCCAAAGCATCATGTTTTCTAGTTTCTAGAATGCTGAACGATGGAAATAGTCCAAGAATCCGGTAATTATGAGTGTTACCATTGTCAGAACCCTTTAGACTCTGCATGGCAATTTCGTTCATGGGTTGTGATGTTATATACTTTGATAACAATAGTTTTGAGAAACATGATGGAACTGGAGTGCGTTTTTGTCCCCTAGAAACAGTAGATATGGAACACAGCCCTTTTTTAACAGCTCACCTTCTTGTCACAAGATGGAAATAGAATTCTGGGAAAGAATTCATGTGACAAAAGGCAATATTGTTTTCCTGAAAAGGGCTGTCGTTTCTCATGGTTCCAATTAACTCATCTTATGGTGAAAAATATGTGCTCATGAAGAGAGTCCATTTATATACCTGCTGTTCCCCTTGGCATGGATCAAGCCCCATTTCCCAAACCTGTGCTGTGTGTCTCAGAGAGACCTCTGTTGCAGTCTGCTCATATACAGAGACATTTCCTCCTAAATGTCAGTATCTGCCTACAAGACTACATGGCATCGTAACCCACAAGCTGAACCCACTTATTTATTATTAATTAATGTTTTCATACTCAGTTTTGAACATTCAGCATTTTTAAGCTGGCAGTTACCTGATGTTAGGTCCCATGAAGTTGTTCGAAGAATATTGAAGGATTTCTGAAACTTAGTGGAGTAATTCAAGTGATTTGAATTTCGTAACAGTGTCTGCAGTGAAATTATGGGTGAGTGGCTATATGAAGATGAAGTTGGTATCTCTTGTTTCAGACTCTGTGTGAGTGCATTATCAAGGGTTGGTATAGGGAGTGGAAACCGCAAATGTTTTTACACAAGAAGTATGTTCTTGGAGTGTGATATGCTGTCCGAGTGCCTTAGAGATCCAGCTACATATTGACAACTGTATAAAGGGTATGGGATTCACTGTAAACAATCTTGGTTCCCAACCACCATTGTGCTTCAACGAGGGAGGGCCATTAAAAGCATCAAATGGAAGGATCAGCAATAGATTTCCATTTTTTCCAGGGTAAACAATATGGATTGTGATGATAGACTACCAGGCCTCACCGACAGTTCCTTGAGTGGTGTGCACTGGGACAGGACACCATTGCTCTGCCTGACCTCATGGGTTGTTCCCTATTGGGCTGCACTGGGAGGAGACACCATTGTCTGCCTGACCCTACCCACTGTTCCCTGAGTGGCCTGCACTGGGAAGAGACACCATTGCCTGTCTGACCCTACCCACTGTTCCCCGAGTGGTCTGCACTGGGAGGAGACACCATTGCCTGCCTGACCATACCCACTGTTCCCTGAGTGGTCTGCACTGGGAGGAGACACCATTGCCTGCCTGACCATACCCACTGTTCCCTGAGTGGTCTGTGCTGGGAGAAGATACCATTGCCTGCCTGACCATACCCACTGTTCCCTGAGTCATCTGCACAGGGAGAAGGCACCATTGCCTGTGTGACCTCACCCACTGTTTCCCCGAGTGGTCCGAACTGGGAGAAGGCACCATTGTCTCCCTGACCTCACCCATTTTTCCCCAAGTGGTCTGCATTGGGAGAAGACACCATTGCATGCCTGACCTCACCCATTGTTCCCCGAGTGGTCTGCACTGGCAGAGGACATGATTGGTTGCCTGAAAAGCCACTGCTATCCTAGGAGTCAACTCTTTTGACAGGACCTCAGGCTTGAAGAGCAAGTTTTTTGGTATACGTAGCGTGCGTAACCACATCATTTGCCACACAAACTGGTGAGGAAGTTAGAGACAGTCTCTGAAATGCTGGATGCTACCTCCATCTTCGTGTAGCTGTTTGCCAAAAAAAGACTTCAGTCTTAACAAATTGTTTTAGGATCCACACGGCTGAATGAAATTTCAGTGTATGGGGTATATACAACATTATTTTTGGAAACATTTATATCTGTAAATTTGTCAAAGTTTGCAGTTAGAACAGCAAGTTAAAAATTTGTATAAATTTTGACCTGTCAAGGAATGTTAATATATTAATATAAGCGCTGTGTGCAAAACAGCAACAATAAGTATAACACTAAAAACTGTAAAGAAAGTGTTCATTTGTATGTTTGATGAAAAAGATTTCTATAGTTTTATTGAAAATGTGAATAGCAGTCTTATATATAACATTATGCCCAGGGCCGCACAATTTCCTATAAATCTTGGAGCCACAGACAAATACTAGAAGGTAAAAAGGGTAAAGTTTTCCCTGTGCTTAATTTAAACAGTTCCGTCTAGTGTGACTGGTGACGATTTTTCTTATTTCAATTATTCATGCCCTTACATGTTTTGGTCTTCAGAGGGACACCTTTACATCAGTACAGTTAGAAGCCACTATTACAGTACATGTTCTAAAAGTTAAAATACGTATATATACATACTACGTAGGCGAGTCAAATGAAAACCTTAAATATTTTTGGGGTATTATTTATTGTGCGCAAGTGGTACTAAGCTGTATCACTTTTCATCATAATCTTNTAGACGAGGAGCATCTTCCACTGAAGTCACACCATTTGCAAACTTCCTACTCCATTCGTACACTTTCTGATGTGATAAACATGCATCACCATACTGAAACTTCATTCTTTGATAAATTTCAATAGGTTTCATACCTTCACTACACAAAAACTGAATAACAGAACGCTGTTCTTCCCTGGTGCAAGTCTCAAGTGGGGCAGCCATCTTATACTGGTGCTGTGACGGTGTTCGTGCATCTGCGCTATGCTGCAACCTACAGGCCATTCTGCACGCTTACCAACTTACAGGATAATGGCGTGAAATTTCGATTTTTTATTACAAATTTAAGGTTTTCATTTGACCCACCCTCATATATAAACAATATACAATTGGGTGTAAAATTTAAAGTCTTTACAACTACAGCGGCTGTTCCAATACATTAAAATATTTATACTTGGTTTGTTAAGACTATTGGAATTCGTAAACCAAGGTGGTTCATGTTGTCCCTCTTATTATTTCTTTTGACGGGCTGAATGTGTGCCGCCTTGTTGTTCTCGAAAAGAGGGTTCTTCGATGTTGTCCTGTATGTGTTTGTGGTGCACTGTGTTGTTTTAAATAATTGAAATGAGAAAAATCTTCACCAGTCACACTAGACGGAACTGTTTAACTTTTCATGATATTATTAGTGTGATGGACCAGAATGAAACAAATTTAGTAAGTATCATTCCATGAATATATAAGGGGGAGTGGAGGTATAGATGCGCATATTCTTAACCTTGGCACTGTATGAAGGGAAATAGTCTGTTTCATTCTTAAAGTATTTTTCCCTGGGGAAAGAGCAGCTGATACCCATTGAGTGGGAGGCTGGCCTGAATGCTTTGGACAAGAGAAGAATCGTTTGGTCCTCATGAAAATCGAGCCCCAATATCTTGGCTCTCTGGTCCACAGTTAATTGCTATACTGACTGAGCTACCCTTACTCCAACATAAACTAGGAGCCAGAATAAAGAACAGAATATCTTGGATGAGAAAAATTTGCTCATTTTCTGCTAAACAGATGATGAGTGCAATTTCTGTGTAGCCATAACATGCTTAGAGAAAACTGAGCACATCATTGAAGAGTTCCATCTTCCGAGATATAACACCGTGTTGTCCACTGAAAGTCAGAGAAACATGTTGCCTCCATCTTTGGGTTGATGAATGAGCCAAGCAAGAAACCACCGTGAAGCAGGCAGCAAGCAGAAATTTTAAATTACCATATATAGGAAAGAGGAAGAAACTGCAAGACAAGAACTCAGTTCCCATTGGCTTGCCCATAGGGCAGAAAGAACCAATAAGAGTACAACTACGACTTTCGAGTTCCCAATTGGCTGACCCACAGACCTGAGCGAAATGGAGCTAAGACCAGGATAGGCAGGGTGGCCCTGAAAAGGGCTGCATTTGTGCTGGCCTAGGAGAAGATGTGGGGAATTGGTAAGGGTATGGAGGGCAAGCCAGTTGCACTGCTTGCTGCCTGCTGCTGTTGGTGTCTTGCTTTGCTCATTCTTCGAGCCTGAATGTGGAGGCGACACGTTCCTCCCAAATATCCCTTGATTTTCAGCAGCTACACGGCGCTATATACCAGCAAATAGAACTCTTCATAACCACCGGTGTGAGAACCTTAAACCCTACTGGATTGTGGAGAAATGAATGATGTGGTGAAGAAATGGAAAAGTTGGAAAAGTAATGTGGAAGAAAGGAGGGAATAGAACCTTGAAGATGGAGGCAGCGGGCTCCTTCGAAACGTTGGTAACAGTCTAAGATTCTAGATGACAGCAATCTTTAGAGTCACTGTTATGAAAATCTTAAAAAACCTCATTTTATGTTGTGCAGTCCTTGCTCGGTTGAGGCTTGTATTGCAGTGTTGAGACTACTTTATTTTGAACTCAACTGTACACCCTACATTTGTGCCAAAGTAATCTACAACTGTTGTATTTCAAAACCTCACTGACTCTGGAAGTATCATCTGTTATCACCATCAGCACAACCATGAAACATACAGAAACAGGTAACACGCAAACATTTTGTCAGGAATGTACATTTGTTGATCCATGAAGTTACATTCTTGCAAGCAGGTCATTATGATCAGAACTGAAATTAGTCTTTTTTCTTGGGGTGGGGTGAGACGGAGTCCACTTGGTACATCGACCACTATTTGGCCTTTCATACCAGCCCCTGATGTTATATGACGATGAATGTGGAGTAGTCAGTGAAAGGAGAATTGGCAGGGGAAACTGAAGTAGTCAGAAAAACCTGCCCCTGTGACCTTTCCTTGGCCGAACCTGGGCTGCCATGGTGGTGAGTAGGTGACTAACCCGAGCTGTGGCATGACCTGCTGAGGTGTAAGGTCACTAGTGAAAGTGTAAGCAATGTGAAACTTGTACCCATGCCATTCATGAGAAGAAATTAGGTAAATTTATGAACATTATTATGATTTTGGGCATTCTCCATTGTCTTGAGTTTATTGAATTACAGTGTTTTGTACCTGCCTGTTCCTGTAATCAGGTAGAAGGGAGCAGTGGTTCCTGTAAAGACAGTGCAACCCTTGATCATTGGACAGTGTCTCTCTGTGCTTAATTAAGCACCATTCACTGAACACATGGGGAAGTGCAAGCATAGCTGTGCACATTCTTAACCTTGGCACTGGTGAGTGGTGAGCTTCAAGCCTTGGCTGCATTGCCCCTGGTGAAAGAACCCACAGCACTCTTTGGACAGGAGGCTTTGTGGGTCCCAGAGCTATTCTATGCACCATAGGGAAAGGAAAAAATCTTTTGCCCCTGCTGGCAGTCGAAATCAGATTCATCAGCTGTCCTGTCTGTAACCCATCACTGTGCCAACTGAACTACCCCAGCTCCTGTATTGTGTTTGAGAAAATTCAAGATTCTGGACACTGTCCAAACTAGTAGTCATGTTTATTGTAACATTGCAGGTAAACTCATCTGGGCAGTAAACTGTGTGAATATACTGGCAGTGCACAAACATTTCCAGCATAAGTTGCATGAACATAAACAGTACGATATTGACAGATACAGAAATAAATGTGAAATTATGGTGCATCGCATTTTATTCCAGGAATTGGTAAGTTGAGCCATGTAAAAGAAATCATTAGAACAACTTTGTACAATTTTTATCAGATTTTAATTTATTTTTTCTTCCCATGAAGAAATAAAAACCTGTAAGGGAGTGAGATAGGTTTATTGAAATTAGTTTGACGCTCGGCAATGGATGGGAGGACGCCAACAAAGAAAGTTTCGTTGATCTTAAAATAGCATAAAGACATGTAATCTAAAATGTACTTACAACTCCCTCTTTTAGTTTCATCCCTTGCGGCTGTATCGTGGTTTCTGAAGAATTTTGTTTGGACTGCCATAGGAATTGGTAGATTCTGGTAGGCTTCGGGTACAGGAAACGCTCTGCTTTCTTGTCTGTTGGGGTCATCTTCATCCTCCTGCAGCTGTTGGAATTCCTTTCTGTAGAGTTGTAGAAGCTCGAGGATCGCTACAATATTATCCTTCTGTTTAAGGTCCTGCTAGTACAAAAATGGATTTTGTTTTCACAGTACTCCACATCATTGGTTCTTAACTTTTTCATTATTTTAGTCCCCTTTCTGATCCTTCATAGTCCCCCACACAGGCTTTATAGGTACTCTTTAGGCCCCTAATGAAGCCTCTAAGGCATTTGTATTTCAGTACTTCCCCCACCCCCACCCCACCATTTTACTTCATTCCATTGACATCAGGTATCATGGAAACGTCGATCAACAAACATGTAACTTTTCTTTCTAAAAGTATGAATTAGGCTTGTTTCATGGTGTGGCATTTATCACACTTTGTTGGTCCCGGAATGGACATATTTCAACTGATTTTGATGTATGTTGATCGGACTAATTATTATTATTAACCAACACTTTATATTTTGTAATGGTACTGCTTTAATTATTAGAGTATTGACCATGTTTCGAGTGAATATGTTTTTTCTCTCATCACATAATGGCTGATCTGTTTGCACTAATTGAGTTGCCTTGTTTTGTCTTCTGTTTCTTTCTTCTGCTCGTTTTAAAATTGACGAGTAAGCACGTCAGTAAGTGCAATTTGAATTGAATTGTTATGAGTGAAGGGAAAATAAGCTGCCACTTTGTCATGGATACTGTTAGCCTTCATGTACTCACTAAATTAATTACAGACTTCTCTAATTTTACTGTAAGCAGTCGTGTAAGGTTCCATCCCCTGCCCAGGTCTGCCAACACTACCAACAGTATATGTATGTAAGAAAGGTAAAGTTATCCCTGTAACAGGCCGTGAAGTCCTATAAGGTTGTGAGACATCGAGGCTCACACATTATCTAGACAATCGGCTCACAGATGGCGGTGAGGTTGTCAGCCTTACACGTCGGCCGGTGGCGCTTTACCCCCAGGAAGATTCCTGGTACTCATTTTTGTTAAAGACTAAGTCGACTCCAGGGCTATAGTGCGGCTGGAAGGATTAGGTCAATTGAAAACTCCAGTTACCTCGCGGGGAATCAAACCCGCGACCTTTCGGGTTTTAGCATAGTGCCTCAACCAACGTTACCGTGTACCCCATTGTATATCTGTACTGGTTACTTTTTTATTAGTAATACGGTCTGCCTGGGGAACACCTTTACTTTGTGTAATACTACTTAGTTTATTTTGCTTTTTCCTGATATAATATTCCGTTTTACATTCTGTTGTATTTATTATGTATTTTAGTGCTTCCCTATGCCAGACCACTGTGTTCGCAAGCAGTCTTAATACTGTAGATGCTCGTAGTGAAGTGAAGTATTATTTAAGGACACTCGTTATTGCAGACTAATATTATCGAACGATATGGTGGTTAGTAAGCAATGCACTGAGAGGACGCGGAAGGAAGCAGTCATAGTGTAAGGTCCGGAGGGACTGAGGAAGACCACGAAATACCTTAAGCAGTACGGCCGGTATCGGGGCCGAGATCCGAACTCCGGACGGATTATTGACGTGGTTACTTCCGTTTACATAGCTCACCTGCATTGCCCTTTCTGTGAGGCTCAAGGCCTCAGGAGCAGCCCGTACCGTGCAGCACAAAGTCATAATCATAACGAGGGCCCATAAAATCGCCGTCCTTGAGGACATTGTGGTGGATACCATACCTGTGGAAGGATCAGATGCACACAGGTCAAGTTGTTTAACTCTGCAAGGCATACATTTATTCTAAATCATATAAAGAATTTAATCCCTACCTCACAGGAAACACCCTGTTTGTCTGTTATGTAAAACGATTTATTAATGCTCTTTAGAGAAACTGTCGTCCCTTATGTAGGGCTTGAGGTTCTCATGGCGGTGGTTATGAGTGGTTGTATAGAAGTGTGTCTTCTGGATATAACCCCTGTGTACTCCGTTGAAACCCGACTTTTTGGAGGTGACTAATTCCTCCGAAACGTCTGTTGACTTTCAAAGGTCTACACGGAGTCATATCCCTGAAGACGGAAATCTTCAGTCGCTGTTTATTCTGAGAACCACACGAAACACATAAATGTACTGTGTAGGCAGAATGCAGAGTTTCTTAATGTGGTGCCTGAAGTAGCGTCTATGCTTTAAATGGTTACAGGTTTTTAACGGGATTCATATCATGTAAATTTCTCTTTACGCGGGTACACAACACGGCGGAGCGCCTATTCAAATCTCTACGTCTGTCAGTACGCGTGAATCAACAGTTCCGAAACTCTTGATAAGAAACATACATTACGTACTGTTTCTAATACCGCTGTTTACTGTTCAAGTGACAAAGTTGGTACAGTTTACCTAGTATAATACAATTTCGAAAACTCCAGCTTCAACATCAGTGCACTTTGCAGCTCGTGTGAGGACATGGCGTGCTGCTCGTCTGTACAGTGTAGCTCTATCTCGGAAACAGTTCAGAATGGGACACATGTACATATACACTTTTTTCTGTTTAGAAGGGCCTTACTGTGACCTCCCAGAATATTGAAATTTCCTCATGGGACATTCTGTATATTCTAGACACTGACAGCGTCGTAAAGTGTCCCACATGAAGAGGAGAATATCTCTCCTGACTTTCTCTTGGTTTTCATCAATTCTAAGGAATTTTCAGGTTTGTGTCTTTTAAAATAGGCCGTGGCGTGTACTCCGAAATGTTATCAGGCTACATTGATCGCGTTTATGTGCCAACATGTCTGTATATAAACGAGATAGCGTGGAATTCTCATAGATTCTCACGAATGGTTGCTGTGGGAACTGCGTGCCAGGTTTGATGTGATGACGACATGTACGAAACGCGGATATTCGTGTTCTTCGCGTGGATTGACGGGTGGGCATGTTGAGAAACGAAAACTTCTGACACGCTTACGTCACAGCAACGTGCATGACATTCCTATCGGACCATAATCCCTTCCCATTGAAGCTGTTCCGAGCTATCTGAATCTACAAATCGCGCCTCAACAGCCGAAGAGGGAATTTCATGGCAGGAGGGCTCTGGATGACGTCACAGTTCCATATTATTTGACGTGGGTAGAACCCCTGCCTCGTGTTCTGGAAGTCCCGGGCGCAAACTTCGGATCGGGTACCCCCTATCCTGACTGAGGGTTTCTCAGTCGTTTTACTTGGCCCCAAAATCGAACGGTTGGATTATACGGCAACCCAACCTCACCGCCATCTGTGAGCCGATTGGCTAGAAAATGTTGGAGCCTCGACGTCTCACAACCCTGTGGGCCTCCACGGCCTGTTACAGGGATAGCTTTACCCTTGCCATTTGTACCGCATAGGAGACAACATTACGTCTCCGCTACAAAGCCCAACCGGTTAATGCTGTTTAGAGAAATATCGTTGTTTATTGTGAGAACCATACGAGACATGCAAATAAGGGTAACATATCAGATTTTGTCCTCCGCTTCTTTCGCACATTAATTTATTATTTTTTGTAATTTCTTGGGGTGGGGTGAGACTGAGTCCATTTGGTACGTCGGCCACCAAATGGCTTACTGTACCAGCCCTGGGCGATAGATGATGTGTGTGGAGCAGCCGGTGGAGTGAGAATTAAAAGGGGAAACCGAAGTCCCCGGAGAAAACCTGCCTCAGTGCCACTTTATCCACCACAAATCCCACATGACCCTACCTGGACTCGGAAACCTGCGACTGACGACCTGAGCTATGGCACGGCCTTCTCACGTTTAGTTTCAACCCAAGGACAAAGGGAAAATAAATTATGAACGTTAATATTGCAGCTATACATTTATAGGGCCCAAAGGTTAGGAGCACAACATTTTTAGCCTTATTCGTGTAAATGGGATTTTCCAAGAAGTGTCATTTTTAACGAGCTCAAAAGAAGTGTTCCTAAGTATCGTCCCCCGATCCCTTAAGAAGAGACGCGGGAAAATGAAAGGCCATGTACTGTATTACGTATGCGTGAATGTTTAATAGAATACAAAAATGATATAAATATATGATGTGGAAAATAATCCCTTTATGTGACACATGGAATACAAAATTAATAAACTCATTATTACAGTCTGGACGGAATGCAGAGATTTTTAACGTTAAAGTAGGGGGTATGTATAATTACCACTGTACTTTGAAGGGTTAGGGGCTACAGACGCCTCTTCCCACATTCTTTGCATTTCATCACTCGCAGGCATCCTAGCGCCTATTGTTTAGTGAGCTCTGCATTTAGAATGAACTGTCAGTAACAGAAGAATTCCGATTTGTTCGGATATACGAGAGAGAGAGAGAGAGGGAGCAGACGTTGGCAAGACTTGTGGGACACAATGCCATAAAGGTAAAAAGGTAAAGTTGTCCCTGCGCTTAACTAATTAAGCACTACGCCATGAAGGCGTATGGGGCAGTGGATGTATAGAGCCACATTCTCTTCACCTCTGCACTAGCTGGAGGCGAGTGACCAGCTTCACGCCCCGTTTTCAAGATGTTACCCTTTCTTTTATTTCGTGGCGTAGGGTGACATGAGAACAGTCCATTTGGTACGTCGGCCGCTAGTCGGCCTATTGTACCAGCCCCGGGTGATAGATGATGAGTGTGGAACTGTCGGTGGAATGAGAATTGGCAGGGGAAACGGAAGTACTCTGAGAGAACCTGCCCCAGTGCAACTTTATCTACCACAAATCCCACATGACCCGACCTGAGATCGAACCCGAATCCCGGAGTTGGGGAAGCAACGACTAACCGCCTGAGCTATGGCGCCGCCTCGGGATTTTATTTTCGGGTTCATCTAACGATGCTGTCAGTAGCTCAGGCGCTGTAGTGTCGAATGGTAGGATGACTGGTGAAAAGCAGTGGATACAGACGGGCGTTTGATGTATTAATCCAGCAGTTTTGTGAAGAGACTGAGGAAGACTACGAAACCTTCAGTCAGGTTAGCCAATCTTTGAACGAAGATATCGATGCAGGGGATTCCAGGGTACGGGGCAGGAGTACCAACCGGTCTACTGCGAAGTGAATGTAATCATGGATGGCCCTACTGTTACTTGGGATCACGTACACGGTTGCCAGAACATACAGTTGAAGGAACCAAACGAAATGAGGCGTCTGTTTGCGCCATTACTGCCAGTATTTACTGACAGTCGCGCTGACATTTCTATCGCCACATCAGTCGCCAGTGATTTCCACGTGTGTTGCCAATAAACGCTCTGCAACTGTTTGCTAACAGGCGATCATTAGTGTCAGTCACTGCACACAAGTGAGGACCAAGGACCCATTCGTAGAACTGTCTTCCGAGAAGTGATACTATGTAGTATGGTAGAGGTTTACCAACGTTTCTGCGGAATATACTGCCTCCTTCATCAGGATATGAGTATGCCGAGCAAACTAACAGCAATCAGTTCTGCTTTGCTATTGCTTGATTGGCATACTCTTATACCCTGGAGGTGGAGGTAGTATATTGCTCCGAAACGTCTGTAAGATTACGCGGCGTCACACACCAGAAGATAATACTCTTCACAGTCGCCCCGCGGTCAGTCCAGCGTCCTGGGAGGCGTAGGAAGTTCTGTCTTTATAATGCTGTAATAAGTAAAGTTGTCCCTAAATAAGTCAGCACTGCGCCATGAAGACATACAGATCCACATTTTCTTGACCTCAGAACTGGTTGGAAGTGAGTGGTCAGCTTTACGGACCGGCCGCTTTACCCCCGTGGAAAGAACTCCCAGTACACATTGGATAGGCTGGTTGGGCACCAGGGCCGGTCTGGACGACATGGAGAAGAGAAAATTCTTGACTGCCGGGACTCGAACTCTGATCCCTCAGCGTGAAGCCCGTAGCCAGTCGCTGTACCGACTCCGCTGTTCCGGCTGCCGTTATAACTCTATAAACTCATTAAATTCTGTGACTCGTCACCTCACGGTTTATAAAACTGTGGCTCGCGACCCGCTCAAGTGATTTCGACCTAAGGGAGGTCGCAAAGGTCCCAAGAATTAACATGAAGTGTTGTTCTGTGCGCACAGTTTTGGCAAACCAGTAAGATTTAATGTAGACGCTTTCGGAAAATATGTCTGCTGCCGGCGTACTGTTGCAGAACGTGAGCATTTCTTAGCTTGCTGTAGGTGTAGAGAGGCTGTAAGGCTGTCGAGCTTCCTGCTGTCATCGTACAACACGTGGATCGCGTAGAGTGTTGTATTATTGTAGGGAATCCGCGTATCTCAAAATCTGAGAACCCATGAATTACCTTGAAAGTCAACCTACGTTTCGGAGGAACATGTCGCCTCCATCTTCAGGATCGAAGAATAAGTTAAGCAGGGAACCGGAGCAGTGCTTGCCGCCTGCTTTCACTCTGGTTTGTTGCTGGGCTTATTCTTCATCCCTGAAGATGGAGGCGACACGTTCCTTCGAAACGTCGGTTGACTTTCAACGGACTACACGACGTTATATTCCAGAAGACAGAACACTGGATTGAACTAGCTGAAGATAGGTTGCAGTGACGAATTCTTGTGAGTATGGTAATGAACCGTCGGGCTGCATAAACACAGAAAATTTCTTCGACTAGCTGAGTAACTACCAGATTCTGAAGGATTTCTCGATGGAGTGACACATAATCGTAGGCTTGTACGACCTGGTGTGCAGTAGGTTTACCAACAATTCAATAATACGTCATTTGGAAGGGTATCTGTTGGTAACACTGCGACGGTAAGAACGCCTCTGTCTTTGTGTTCCTGTGGCTCAGTTACCTCACTTAAAGGCAAGGAATAAGTGGGCTCAAGTGGCTGCAGGTAATGGGGCTGATTCGGGTACGGTTGCGTGGAGGGAAGTGAAACCGGACCCTGGGCTGGCACAACCACTCCTGGATTCGCTTGGGGGCAGTCAGTGTAGAGCTTGGCTCACGTGTCAGTCCAGCGCACAGCGGCAAGCGTTCTGTAAGTACAGGTTCGAGGCTTCGACAGGTTCTCATGTATCAGAGACTGATTTCGTTATTGGAATGCGGGCCCCACTCCCCGCTCTGGACTGAAAATCGCGCCGAACTGTATTTGAAACACTGAGTCTCAGTTTTTTTAGTACACTGAATGTTTTGATCGTAGAACCTGTAACCACGTGATTTGTTTTATGTATCATCATTGTCGCGATCATAGCGAGCGCTTTACGTGAAGACCAACATACGTTCTGCGCGCATCTGGAGCATAAATCGGGCGGAAATGTTTCAGATAGAAATCGTTTAACTTTATAAGATCTGTATACTTATATATTATGTTATGTATAGACATTTCGTACGATGAGCCCTAAGACACAAAATCGCTTGAACTTGATCGGAATCTAATACAACGTAGAAGTGATAGTTAAGGAGAACTGAGGCCAAGCTGTCCCTGTACTAAATACACAGCACGAAATTAAGACGGGGGGGGGGTACTGCTTCACGCATTCTTAACCTCGACATTTGATAGAGGCGAGTGATCAGCTTCACGTCCCGGCCGCTTTACTCCCAAGTATTCTTTCGGTAGGAGGTTTCATGTGCCTCAGGTCCGCTCTGGGCGCCTCAAGGGAGAGAAAAATGTCCCCAGCCTCCATCTTCGAGCCCGTAGCCTAGGCTGACCGTTGCCAACCAGGTATAACCATGCTGGCAGTATGCGTGTATTTTATGTAGTTTATGCAGAGAACGATTATCATGCAACCGTCATGTATTTTACTAGGCTTGTGTTATATCTTGTTTTACTTTTACTGTCCAGTTTTCGAGGCTAGGGATATTAAAAGAGAAAATGGGCATTACCCGTTTAAACGTGTGTGGGCGTGTTGTACTGTTGCGAGCCAGGAAATTGGTTCCGTGTGAATGAGATACATTTTATGTCGTTTCAGCTGTAGTTTGCGATGAAATTTGTGTAGCTGACTTCCGGTTTCTGTGTCAGAATATGTATATATATAAAATATGAACATGCATTCATTCCGTGAAGGTGAAATGGAATGGCACTGGTTTTAATTTTGGTATTGAGGTTTTTCAGTTTTATTTGCACCTCCGCGTTTCAGTATCCTGTGTGAAGTGAACCGTCTGAAATCCTATTACCATTTGGCTGTATGAGTTCGGATATTTTCACTTAATCGAATTGACGTCATTACTTTCATATGTTAGGATTTTGAAAGTAGGAAGCATAATAGTACAGGATAGCAATAGGACCACCCCTGCTCGTCCTATCCCATTCGTATTTGTATTGACCTATATAACCAGTGGAGCTGACACACGTAGCCTTGTATATCAGCAACCAACGTTCCTGGAATAGTCAGAGAAAAGTACAGTTTTAACGCTTTAAAGCACTATGGTTGCTATATGTACCATCTGCATTAACATGTCGGTAATACTCTAGGCTCGTATTCTGGAGGCTCCGGGTTCGAATCTCGGATGCTTCACCACTTAGTATGAGGTTTAACCTGGTATTTCTCAGTTCCTCAAGAAAATTCGTGGGTAGTACATAGATTGGGTTACGACCACTTCCCTACAAATCCTTTTCGATTTATCAGCCGTCTTACCACTCCACACGAAGCTGATAAGCTAGATGCTTACAGTATCGTAAAATAAACTACAAAAGAATTTAAAAGCGCTGCCTTTTGCCCGTACAGTGAACTACATTTGTGTGTTTTGTACGATTCTCACATTAAACAGCTACTGTTTCTGTAAACAGCATTAACCGATTGGTGTTTGCAGCGGAGACGTAATGTGTTTCCTGCGAGGTACGGACTGAAATTTTATATATTATTTACACGAGTTTCAAGCTTTTAAGGGTTACTGGAGATGTGTTTGCCAGTCGCTCTGGATCCAGTGACACAGATGGATCGCTGATTTCTCGGTAACTGCTGGGGTTCTATCCCGACAGGTTATGGTACACCGCCTTACCACCTTCCCTGACATGCAAACAGAACCACAGGCTTCTAAGTTTACTCAGAACAATTACACATCCAACCTTTCTTTTCTGTTGGGTTCGTGGTTGGTTGATATGAGGACCTCATGCATATAGGGAAGTGGGATAGGTGGACATAAGCCGAAGGAGTTTACAGGCTTCCGTATTGCGGGACAGTGGTTGCAGCTGAATTGTGGGAGGAAGGACGACACGCTGTAACTGTGTCCCTGGTGTGAACTGCACGTGTCCGTATCTCAGGTGTGGACGCAACTAAATCCCTGGTCCTTCGGTTAAGAACGGCCGGGGCTAAAATCATGGACAGTAGATACGAGAGGGAATGCATGGTAAGGTTTGGCGTAGGTGGGCAATAGCATTAAAATGCATCTCGAATAAATGGGTGCTTGGATAGCTTAGTTAAATGACTGGACTGTCACGAAATGTGGGTTCGATTCCCGGAAGATATCCTTCTCCACAACGACCATACCGTCTTTGGGGCCCACCTAACCTCCTATTCCATTGCATGCTCTTCCTTCTTGTCTAAAACGGCCAGGGGTCGGGGCGTGAAATTGACCACTCACTTCCATCTAGTGTCGAGGTTAAGTGCTTGCGTGTGAAGCCACATCTCATCCCCCCATCCCCACCCCAGCGTGTCTTCATGATGTAGTGTTTCCAATAAGTGTAGGAATAAATGTAGCTTTACCTTCAAGAAATGTAAAAGGTAAAGTTGACCCTGTACTTAATTGAGCACAACGCCATGAAGGCGTATGGGGAGTGAAGGTATAGCTCCACAATTGTTGACCTCGGCGCTAGATGGAGGTGAGTGGTCAGCTTCACGCCCCCAGCTCCCTAACCCCAGAGATTGAGCCCTCGGTACTAATTGGATGGTAGGTTGGGTCGACCCCCAGAGTCGGTCTGGACGACGTGGAGAATGATCTCTTATTGAAATCGAACCCCGGGCGCCCAGTCTGTATCCTGTCGCTGGGCTAACTGGAGGTTACTAAACTGGAATTACGTTTAAGAATTCTGTCTCCTGGAACATAACGACATGCAGTCTGCTGAAAATCAACCGATGTTTCGGAGGAACATGTCGGCTCCATCATTCGGTGTTGAAGCGAAGCAAGAAGCAGGCAGTAAGCAGACCTCTGCTTGGCTTACGCCTCAACCTGGAAGATGGAAGCGACATATTTCTCCGAAACGTCGGTTGATTTTCAGCAGACTGCATGTCGTTATATCCCAGAAGATGGAATTCTTGATAACGACCTCTGTGGGAGCCTGAAATGCTGCATCATATTAGTTGCATATTGCTGTGTATGTAGACCTTGTCAGAATTACTTTAGGCCTGCACTCGAAGTACTGTTCTCTTCACTAACCATCGCCCTGTCTGTATTACAGAACAACATTTCCGAAACTGGATTCTGTTTCCATCTCCGGGGATAGGGACTAGCTCTATCGATTGGGCCCAACTGATTTTGTTTTACCTGAAGACGGAGACAGAATCCAGTTTCCGAAACGTCTTGTTTTGTAATATAAACAGGACGATGGATATTGTCCAGAAACAATATTTGTACTAATGTGCCGTCGGAGGAACCGGGATAGCGCAGTCGGTATAGCGACTAGCTACTGGCTGGACGACCAAGAGGTCGGAATTCGAGTCCCGGTAGGGCCAAAAATCTTCTCTTCTCCACGTCGTCCAGGCCAGCTCAGGGGCCCACCCAGCCTCCTATCAAATGGGTACCTGCGGTTCTTTTCCCGGGGATAAAGCGGTCGGGGCATGAAGCTGACCACTCACCACCAGCTAGTGCCGAGGTCAAGAAAATGTGGATCTATACATCCACTCCCCCATACGCCTTCATGGCATAGTGCTTAATTAGTTAAGCGCAGGGACAGCTTTACCTTTACTAATGTTCCGTCGTCACAAACTTTTAGATCCTATTTCCTGTTCCTTTCGTTTCTAGTATATATTTATTTATGGTCTACATGTTTAACGATGTTGACAGTGGCTCGGACGATGTAGTGTCGAATGCTAGGAAGATCAGTGAATAATGATTTGGAAGGATATGGAGCGAGTCTACCCTGGCCAAATTTGATGAACTAGCTTTGCATTTATCGCGAGTGACTGATAAATACCACGATAAACCTGTTAGTTACTATAGTTTGTGTGTTGACCCATATTCAAACGGGGCATCTCCACATATTCAAGTTAGAAACTTTCACCCTTTGTGTTCGCATATCGTATCCGTGAAGATAAAAGTACACTTGGTCGTTAAATCTGTTTGAATTCGGAGAATGTAAAGTGTTCCATTACATAATGGAATGTCTTTGAAGTGAATGACTTTCCTGTATATAGCTTGTAACGTGTGCTTTTCGGTTGGAGGCTTTAATGTTTATGTTTTCTCTGCGCCTGAAATCAGCAGTTATGTTCTACAGGATCCAAATCGAGACACCCTGCTCTTGTTAGAAACACAATTGGAACGAGTGAATGCCATAATGCAGTGCTGGAAAATTTCAAGTCCGTTCTTTGCAGTTTATTGAGCTTGCTTTCGGCCTGTTTATACATTTATGACCTTGGCTGAATTGGACTTTGTTATGCGCCAGTAAAAGGTAAACGTACCCCTGTGCTTAACTAATTAAGCATCATGATCACTGCACTAGTTGGAGGTGAGTGGTCAGCTTCACGTCCCTGCCGCTTTACTCCCGGGGAAAGTGCCCCCGGTACCCAGTGGCTAAGAGGCTGGACGATGTGGAGACGAGAAAATTATTGCCCCCACTGGGACTCAAATTCCGTCCCCTCGGTCGTCCAGCCCGTACCCAATCGCTATACTGACTGCGCTATGCTGGCTCAAGTGCGTATTCAAAAAATGAAGTAAGGCTCCGTGCACTCTTTACTTGTTCCTTTTAAGAAGCGATTTCTCATTTAAATTTATGTTTTGGCTTGGAACACACCAGCCCGCTTTCAGAACAAGCTTGCGAATAATCGAGAGTCTGCTGTACTTGTACTTGTAGTTTCAGTAAGCGCGAATCGGATTAGCGAGGGAAGCCACGCTGCAGCTTACTATTCTTACCAAAGTTTCTGCTGGATCAGTTGCTGAAGTTGCTGCCAGAAGGTGACCTTGGTTCGCATATTGAGTCTTATCATGAAACTTGGCAATTCGATTAAAGGCTTTCAGAGGAGGTGCGAAGTCTTCGTCGCTTTCTTATGGTTACGTTCCATTTCTAACCTTCTCATCATCTACGTCATCCTAATTAACCTACAGTGCGCGTTGGCCTAGTGTTAACGGCGTAAATTTGAATTCGGAAGGTGCTTGGTTCGAAATTCGGTCGCGATTCCGGCAATCCCAAGGTTTTATTGGTTTTCTGTAGTACATCTGGGCAAGAATAGTACTTAGTCTACCATCATTTCCTTCCAAATCCTTTCCATTTCATAAATCTTCCTACCGTTCGACTTTATATGGTTTAGATACTGACGTCATGAAGTAGATCACTTATTGATAAGCTGATTGTTGTTTAGCGGATCAAGAAGTTCGTCGCCTTTAATTGGCCGAAGTTTCATTACCGTGTTCGCAAGAGTTTACTAATGGTCTCTGTTCTGAGCCAGATGAACCCAATCCATGCCCATACATACTGTTACATTAAGATCTATTTTAATGTTATCTCCTACGCCTGAGACCCCCAGTGATCTCTCCTGTCTGTGTTCCCACTAATATTTGTTATCCACTTTTTACTCTCAATTATGGTTACACGCCCTACCATTCTGCCATGAAATATGTCGATAAAGGATACAATACATGAGGAACATTTGGTTCTGGTCTGGTAGAGGGATACCAGTGTTTCGGAGGAACGTACTTCCTCCATCTTCAGGATTGTAGCCAAAAACTTAACGCTCTACGTGTACTTGCTGCTTCATGTTTGCTGTTCGCTTGACTTACTCTTCGACCATGAAACTAGAAGCGTTTAAGTTTCTCCGAAACGTCGGCCGGTTGTTCAGATTACGCGGCATCGAGGAGTTCACATCTAGCAATATAAAGGATAGCTGGAACTTTGTTGGGTTTGGGTTTCTCTTTGTGCTGACCACGAAGAGTGCGTTCTTATGGGCTGGAACACCGTGTAGTTTGGATGGACTGTGAAGATAGAGGCGATATGTTCCTTCGAAACGTCTGTCTGAACTACACGGCGTTGCGACCGAGATCTGGAATTTTGTTTGATCTAGCGAGCATTTAAAAATACGTTCTGAAGATTCTTGGGGTCATCAGAGACCAATGAAATGGTTCTTTGGGTTGCCCAGTTTGGACAGAACCAGTGTGTTAATGGCAACTCTTAGCAAGACATCACACCGTAGAGCAATAAAATGGTTCTTTGGGTTGCCCAATTTGGACAGACCCAATGTGTTAATGGCAACTCTTAGCAAGACATCACACCGTAGACGAATGAAATGGTTCTTTGGGTTGCCCAATTTGGACAGAACCAATGTGTTAATGGCAACTCTTAGCAAGACATCACACCGTAGACGAACGAAATGGTTCTCTTGGTTGCCCAATTTGGACAGAACCAATGTGTTAATGGCAACTGTTAGCAAGACATCACACCGTAATCGACACACGGACATGGTGATATAATAGATTTTCTGCGAAACTTCCTTCTGCATGTAATTTTTACGCACAGAATGCGAGAAAAGTATGAGAATATGGATGCATTTTTTGGCGCCCTCGTAAAAAATGAAAATTCTAAAAAATGCGACTGTTAACTGTCAGTGTGTCAACAACTCGAGGAACGCTACACGGACATTTATGAAATTTTGTATTGAATAGTTTTACTAAAGTTTATGGACAAATTCAAATTTTGTTGAAATCTGTCAACAGTACATTAGCTGGCTAAATATTATGTGACCGCAAAATATTTCAGACAGAACTTCTTGAAAATAAGATGAAGCGCAACACAGTTCATGCCCAGTACCGTTTTTTTTAATAATTAAATTTTTGAGTTTATTCATTCTTTGGAAAGTGGGCTCTTAGGGGAATATCTTGAGTCAGGTGTCGAGCACCGGCCTTCTACGCCGAGGTTCAAAACTCAGGTGACTTCCATTACAGGAGTCTCACGGTCAACTGGAGAAGGCCTGACCCCGCTCAGCTGGCCGCATTTAATTCCTTGAAGCAGAATCAGAGTCAGAGTCGAAGTTACTTTACGACTGGCTGTTTACCGCCATTCAGTTCGTCTTGGCGACAGGCCCCTTGAGACTCACGACCAGTATTGTTTTTTCAGCCGAACACTTGCTTTGCTAATCTTATGTAACGTCCTCTCTTTCGAGAGGATGTGTCTGTCGTTTACAATTGCTGCTGGCCCTCGCAAGCGCAATCATTCTGAGGTCTGAGTTTCTCAGAACTCGTGACTATATTTTACTGTCTCAGATCTGAGACTCCTCCAACCTGAAGGCCAGGTCTCCGTGTTTATATCCCCAAGGAACAGGGTGGTTCAGTTATACTCCCAGGGCTACGGTGGTGTTCGGCCGCGGCTCCGCACGGCATTTGAAGCAGAAATTTCTTCGAAATCTTATTTATAAATTCAGTTCGTACCTCACAGGAAACACCACGTCCCCATAAGAAAGACCAATCTGTTAATGTTGTTTAGGGAAATAATCACTGTTAATTCTTAGAATCACATGAAACACATATAGTCTACAGGCAAACTGCAAAGATTTTAAACGTAAAAGCGAGCGGTACATGTAGCAGCCACTGTGCTTTAGAACGCTGACAATCTGTGCTTTCCCCACTACATATTATTCCTTTTTAAATAACTACGAATTGTTATTTTCGTACTTGCAAAATGTCACGAGGTCCGATCGTGCGTTTACAATCTGCAGTTGCGCCTATTTATAAATTAAAGAAAAATGAATTGCTGAAATTGAATAACATATGTCATTTAGTCTGTTATCAGTTATTAAATACTATTTAATACCATTTATAACGGACAACACAGGCAGTTATATTGGGAACGAATTCACAAGTTCAGCCAGACACGTCAAATGCGGATTGGATCACATGGACAAAGAACATTTAACGAACGTTAATCCTACCGTAAATAGAGCTTCCATATGGAAATCATCTGTTGGCTGTTGTAGTTCCTGTGGCTTTTGAAATTAATTAAATGATGAGCTCGGTTTTTGGCCTCATTTTGAGGTCGCGGGAAATCAGTCGTATAAAATCCTTCGACTGTGTTGCGCATGTCATGTGAATCAGTTCAGCAAGCTTATGTCCGGCCAATGGTTGCTTTTGTATGTGAGTCTAGATGAGGCCAGAATAAAACCATTTATTTAAGAACACAGTCAGTAGGAGCCGGGATAGCTCAGTCGGTATAGTGGCCAGGCTATGAGATCGACAAATTGGTATCCGATTCCTGGTAGGAGCGAGAGATCCGTGTTTTCTCCTCAGTGTCCACCCAGCTCACCCAACCTCCTTTTCAGTTAGTACGGCGTCGTTTTTCCTCGAGGCTCAAGCTCCCAGGGAGCGAAGATAATGACTAATTTATATCAAATTCCTAAATTAAGAATTCGTGGAACTATGCCTCCACTTCTCCATACATTGGGGCAACTTTACCGTTACCTTTACGCTGTTGCTGGCTCAGACTGTGGGCACAGTAAGGTGACGGAATATTGACACTCAGAGTGGAAGGTAGATTCTAGTGGCTGAAAATAAATGTAGGCGAGGGAATAATATTAAAATGGACTTTAATTAAATCGGTGTAGGGATTTGGCATGGGTTCGTCTGCTTCGAGATAAGGTAGTATGGTGGACTCTTGTGAACGCGGTAGTTTGGCTGTATTTGTTGCAGCCTTTGTACCATTTTGTTACTGCTCAGTATGCCCATGTGTGTAAATTACAGTACAATTTAGATTATATGAATTAAGTTTTTATTGAGATAATGTTATATGTTTCAAACCTAGGGTCGTCATTAGGGATTCGTCATAACAAACACTGGCCATCAAATGGTTATGTGCAGATCTAAGGATTAAGTTTCAGTCATGATCATAAATCCTTACTTCCTTCGTTTTCCTCAGAATTCCTTTAGAGTCCTACATATTATCGATGGACGACGGAAGGGCCTGATTCGAGTCCTGGTAGGGTCAAGAATTTTTCCATGTCGTCCAGACCGGCTCTGAGGTTCACCCAGCCTCCTATCCAATGACTGCCAGGGGTAAAGCGGCAGGGGCGTGAAGCTGACCACTCACTTCCAGCTAGTGCCGAGGTGAAGAAAATGTGGATGTATATATTCACTCCCCCATACGCCCTCATAGCATAGTGCTTAATTAGTTAAGCACAAGGAGAACTTTACCTTTACCTTTCACTTCGAAGCCAACGTTTAACACAATCTCTCACAAACAATACTCACAAATATTCAATCGTAAACAGTTTCATTTATGCAGTGTACTACACTTCATATATCTTTATCGTACTATTCGTATTTTCAGTATTCACAGAATAGACACGATAGACTGAAACAAAATACTGCTCTCTCAGTCCTAACCAAGTGCGTATCTTATATTCATGCAGCGAATAACAGTTCTCGTTGCTTTGCTAACTCGAAACTGTAACGAGAAGAAGAGTAATTCCGCCAGCACAAATTGCATATATATAGGACAACTCTCTTGTTGATGCGGAGGATGATGGTGCATTGCATTCTGGATAATGGAGTTCTCTCGTTGTCCGATATTTTGAAAGAATATGACGTATGCTACTTTCCTCGGAAACGTAAGCCGACTTCTAACGGACTACACGGCGTAATATTACAGAAGATAGAACTTTTCATAACAACCGCTGTGAGAATATCAAATCCTAAAATGCTATACAGGCTAGATTCTGAATGCGTCATGAATTATCCCAGAAGAAATATTATCTAAAAGTTTAGAGGTGGAATGACGCTGAAAGTAAGAAAGTGAAGCTTCCTCTTATAATTAGAACGTATTGTGAAAGTGCACAGTATTTACGTAACAGACGCGGTTCCCGGAAGGAATTATAAATGACGTGTTAACATCCACTGTCATCAGATTGGTTGCATGAATGTGGGAATATTGTGTAATTCCAAAGGAGACATATTCTTCTTTTCTTGCAGTGAGCGAACATTATATTCCCGTGCAGATTGGCGATAACTCAGAATTGTAGGTGCTTAATGAAGTAATCAATATCAAGGCTCCAAACTTCACTAATATTTTGTACTAACAAATTAACTCCATTGAGCTGAGCCCTTCTTCAGAAGCTGCCAGGTGTGCAGCCACTCAAGAACTTCCAAACAGTTTGCGAAACCCGAAGGTTCGTTACCGTGTTCACAAGACCCCTTCACTGGTCCCTATCGTCAGCCAGATCAATCCAGTCCATACCACCCCATCATGTCTCTCTAAGACCCATTTTAATATTATCCACTCATCTACCTCTTGTTCTTCCTACTGGTCTCTTTCCTTCTGGCTTTCCCACCAATATCCTATACGCATTCCTCTTCTCCCCATTCGTGCTACATGCCCTGCCCATCTCATGCTCCTTGACTTTATCATTCTAATTATACTTGGAGAAGAGTACAAGTTATGAAGCTCCTCATTATGCAGTTTTCTCCAACCTCCTATCACTTCATCCCTCTTCGGTGCAAATATTCTCCTCAACACCCTGTTCTCAAACACCCTCAGTCTCTATTCCTCGCCTAATGTCAAGAGACCAAGTTTCAGACCCATACAGAACCACAGGCAAAATTATAGTTTCACTTATATTCTAATTTTTATGTTTTTAGACAGCAGACGAGAAGCCAAAAGGTTCTAGACTGAATGGTAGCAAGCATTATCCGAGTTCGGTCTATGCATTCACTAATATGTTGTTATTACAAAGCAGACGTGAATGTTCTCCCGGGACATGGCTGGTTTCCTTGTCATTGTCACAGTCTGTAGTGGCTGAAATCGTAATGAACAAGAGACAGAGTAGGAAATTAAAGTTTGATAATGAACTTAATCTTTGCTAAGACACGCCACGTATTCTTCCCTGGGCGTGTGCCGTTATATTCCCCCAATTTCCGTCCATCCGGTTTCATTTATGGAGGTCATCTACATGAACTACTAAAATGTAATCAAAATATTTACAGCCTTTTTCGAGAAAATCGCAGTTTTGTTTGGCCCTTATTGTGGGAGCTAGAATGTTTATTGACTGAACGCTGAACTGCGGCACGTAAATTCTGAAATACATGACCCGAGCTTTTACGCTGACCGTGTCAGTTGGTTAAAATTACCGATGTTTCTGGGACCATCTCTGAAACGTAGGGGATTTTTAATCAACTGACACGGCCGATAGGCCGAGAAGATTTTATCGGAACTATTAAATGTCAAACATGAATAAACCGTTCAGGCGTTAACGAGACACACGTACATATAGACTGTTCCAAAAACAACTCCTCCCCACTCACCGGGTGTAAACGTGTCAAAATTTCTGGAGCCTTTGTTTTCAGGATTTAAGTACTTTATCATGAAGAAGCAAAAGAATTCGGACTAAGGATTCAAATCTAAGCCAGTAAATTCACTTCAGGGCCGTGCCATAGTTCAGGCGGTTAGTCGCTGGCTTCCCAATGCGGCGGCCCGGGTTCGAACTCGGGTCAAGTCATGTGGAATTTATGGTGAACATAGTGGCACTCGGGTAGGTTTTCTCCGAGTACTTCGGTTTCCCCTGCCAATTAGCATTCTACCGATTGCTCCATACTCGTCATCTATCATCCGGGACTGGTATAATAGGCCACACAGTGGACGCAGTCTCACCCCATTAAAAATAATAATAATAAAATAACTACTGCAGTACTTGTGAATGGCTTTTACAGGGTTAGTTTTGTATGCTACTTGAAGCTGTTTCAGGTTTCAGCGGGTTCATGCGAAACTAAAACATTGAATTTTATTGAAGAAAGCAGTCTTCTGGGC
>NW_019721032.1:205959-254650 GCF_002891405.2 Cryptotermes secundus | reverse complement strand
AAGTCCAGTAAGTGAGCACCGGCCACGACAGAGCGCAGATATTCAAAGCAAGCGGACTTGCGTGGACATACCTGTTCGGCGGGACGGTTCTCGTGCAGGGGCTCAGCGAATGTTGAGCAGGAGACTGAAATTGCTGCTGGAATTTGGCGCGCGTTTTTCGTATGAAATGTCTCTGATTTATATACGTTGGGGCTTGTGGCTCCTCCTGCCCCTCTAACCCCCACCGGCTCGACCATTCACATCCCTGGAACCCTCCCCGGTTAACGCGCTCCACCCCTTAACTTCTGATACCTTCGTCAACCTACGCATCTGTCCTGCCGTTCGATATAGAAAGTTCTGTAAGGTCCACGTGTTCGCGAACTGCCGGCAACTTTTAATTGAGGCGAGCTCTTTGGCACCCCGAAACACAGAGCTCACCGACTTTTTGCTTTGTAAAACAAAAGGAATGGTGAGCTACTTCCCAGCGTCTGAGCTTCACCTCATCACGAAGAAGTATTGGGCAGAGGTGAGTAGTTGGCTTCACGCTGTGACCGTTTTACCTCCAGAGAAATTGGCTGCCCTAGCTGTTAGAATTGTGAATGTATAGGTCTGTGACAATTATCACTTTAATTGTGTAAATGTTACACTAAGCATTATCCATCGTCTTAGTTAAATAAAGGTGTGCTGAATTACCACGTAAAGACCACGCTATGAAGACGTATGGAGGTGTAGCTCCACCATTTTTGACCTCAGCGCTAGATGGAGGTAAATCTATCGTAGGTATATTTAAATTGTATGACGTTTCGGAAACTGGATCTGCATTTGGACTAACTCCATTGACCATAGCCCTTGAGAACACTGTCTCTCTGTTAGTAAAGAAATTCTGATCATTTTGTGGAATTACCGTGTTCACAAGAGCCCACCAACACTGGTTCAGATGAACCTAGTCCATGCCCTCCAATCTTTCATTAAAGTCTATTTTAATAATATCCTATCTGCGCCTAGTTTTTTCGTATGGTTTGTTTCGTATGAGAACTGTGTATGCATTTCCGTCTCCTTCCGTGCGTGCTACATGCACATCCCTCTTAATTTGAGGACCTGATTGGTGAAATAAACTAGCAAGGAAACATTACGTTACAACCGAACAGGCTGGCATAGCGGTAAGGCTGTACACTTATTTTTTGGAGGCACTTGGTTCGAATCTTGACCGGGACACCCGCTGTCCGGACTGAGAGTTCTTATGCCCTCCCTCTCTCCATGTAAGTACCGTGACATTGTCTTTATTAGGCCACGGCCACTTCCTTCCAAATCTGTCACCAGTCAGTACCATACGACGCTATATGAGAACGTTTTACAGCAACAAGAGCTGTCCCTGTAACAGGCTGTGGAGGCCCATAGAGTTGTAAGACGTCGAGGCTCCCACATGTTGTAGACAGTCGGCTCACAGATGGCAGTGAGGTCGTCAGACTTACTCGCCGGCCGGCCGGCCGCCCTTTACCCCCAGGAATATTCCTGGTACTCATTTCTGTTAGAGGCTGAGTCACCCCAGGGGCATAGTGCGGCTGGAAGGATTAGGTCAATTGAGAAATCCAGTGACCTCATCAGGAATGGAACCCGCGACCTTCCGGCTTGTGGCATAGTGCCTCAGCCAACTACGCTACTCCGTGCCCCTCAGCATCGTATACTCAGAATAAAATTACACGACTTGAACATCTCATCAGGAGGCAGTCAAAAAGTGTTATGATTTGGCTGTCTTGTGACTAAATTTCTAAGTTGCTGTAGGGCACAACGTTGCAATGTGTGTCACAGACAAGTCTACTGATTAGGTTTGAGGTTCTCACATCAATAGTTGTGAAGAGTTCTGTCTGCTTGGTGTAGTCCGTTGAAAGTCAGCCGACGTTTCGGAGGAACATGTCACATCTTCAGCCAAGCAAGAAGCCAGTATGAAGCAAGTCGAGGAGCTCTGCTGGCTGGTTCACGCTGGTTTCATGCTTGGCTTATTCTTCGACCCTCAAGATGGAGAGGGCACATTCCTCCGAAAAGTCCGTTGACTTTCAACGGACCATACGGCGTTATATGGCAGAAGATAGAACTCTTCAGCTCTATGTACGTGATTGTTTCTATCATCACGTTTTCTTTTTGTGTAGAAATGTCGCCGTAAGTGCCTTCTTTTTTTTCAGGCAAATGTACGTAATTTGTGTGGAGGTTTGAACCGATAAGCCCCCGCGTATAAATACAGCCTGCGTACTGCCGACGCGCGGATGCCATATTTAGTTTTCCCATTCCTGGAACAGTTGAATGTCTTCTGGTTAAGGAGAACTGTGTGCAGTGTAGTCATCAGACTTATTGTTACTAATCACAAAGTTAATTAGAACAGCAAACGTTTATCTGTTAGTTTCATTGATTTTATTTACTACATTTTTAACACAGCAGTTTTTGTGCACAGCTCAAAATTTTCCGATAGTATTTATTGTTTCTGAAACCTAAATGTTTTATTTGCGAGCTCTGAGAAATTTTCCAAATCGCAAGAGAAACCTAAACCGGATCGGTGGCCTCTTGCCCGCTCAAGCACTGCGATCTGGGGTTAGAATCCCACTCGAGGCGTGTATGTCTGTCCGCGTTCTGAAAATTGCCATCTTCTGGGGTACAGCGCCGGAGGTGCGTAGCCACGTGCTGTAGCTGATGTTTTGCCCTTCTGATTTTAGACCCTGAAGATGGGGGTGATACGTCCCTCCGAAACGTCGCTTCATGTAAGGACAATACGGCGCTGTATCCCAGAAGATAGCAATCTTTGTAACCACGGGTGTGAGAAACTCAAATCCTGTGTAACCAGTAACTGCCTAATCATAACGTAACGATTTACGTCTCTGACTGGTTATGACGCACCCACAAAGATGTCGTGGACACAGTTTATTATTACAAGTTTAGCTTCATAACATAATTTAACAGCTTTCAAACCTCCTATTGCAAGAAATACCGTATTTATGCATGTATAGGCCGCGTGCGTGTATAGGCCGCAGCACAATTTTCAGACAAATTATAGAAAAATAATTTTCTTGGAATATTATTTCAGGAGTAGAACATTCTGTATTACTAATTATGAATATAATTTTTTTTTTAAATGAAGTGTGATTTCGAATATTTCGAATATAAGCCGCACCCCAGTTTTCCTCTTGAATTTTTGGCAAAAAATGTGCGGTCTATACATGCGTAAATGCGGTATATTTTTCCCGACATCAGAGTGACGCCAACTTTCGAATAAGGGGCGCTGTATCTCCATGCGTCTTGCAGTTCGCTCTCAGTTTCAGTTAAAGGAAATGCTTACAGACTTTCTGAACATTTACGACCACAGAGAATGTACAGTTATCCCTGTAACAGATCTTGGAGATCCATAGGGTTGTGAGACGTCGAGGTTCCCACACTCGGCTCACAGACGGCGGTGTGGTTGTCATCCTTACGCATGGGCCAAGCCTTACCCCGTGAAAGATCCTGGTACTTATTTCTCTTAGAGGCTGAGTCGACCCCAGGGCCATTATCCGGCTGGAAACATCATTTCAACTGAAAAATCCCGCGACCTTCCGTCTTGTAGCATAGTGCCTGAACCTCGTGCCCCCCACTTTTGGCCACAGTAGTGGGAAGATTTAGGACACCGATAACGGTATAGCTACGCTGCTTGGAGCTCAGCTGCCCTTGAGCTAAGTTCGCCGTTAATGTTGTTCTGATCTCGTTTCAGCGCGGTAACAGCAGGGTTGATGCCTTTATACGTAACGACTGTTTTATGTAATGTACTTTATTTTTGACACATTACAGGAAGTTAATGTTGCGGAAGTAATGTGAGCTTTATTGAACACGGAGGGTTGCGTTACGTGTGGCTAGAACCAAGTTCTTAACTTATTCTGCACTTTGTTATAAACTCTTTAGAAGGCTGTGACTGGAGTCTTGTTGCTTCAGTACATCTTGGCTAAAAGTTTCTTTATCGTTCTTGTGGTAGATTGAAAAGACAGAGGTAAAGCTATCCCTGTAACAGGCCCTGGAAGCCCGTAGAGTTGTGAGACGTCGAGGCTGCCACTTTTTTCGAGACAGCTCACAGACGGCGGTGAGGATGGTGAGGTCAAACATACGCGCCTGCCGCCCTTTACCCTTCAGGAAGATTTCTGGTACTCATTTATTTCAGAGGCTGAGTCTAACCCAGGGCCATAGTACGGCTGGAAGGATTACGTCAACTGAAAAATCCGATGAGCTCATCGGGAATCGAACCCGCGATCTTTTGGCTTGTAGCATGGTGCCTCAACCAAGTAAGGTACCTCTTGCCCCCAGATTGAAATTGATACTCAGTGTTAAACTACCCGACAGAATTAGGCAAAGTAACTAACAGGCGTGAGAATATGATAAATAAGTGAACAGCAAATAATACAAGAGTTACTCCACTGGACATAACTCACGCGCCTGTTCATAGAGCACATATACAGTACATTCTTGTTGAGACAAGTTCAGTGACGGGCTTCACTGCAGTTTATAAACTTCCCGTACAGTCGATTCATGCGAAGGATGATAGGACAATAATTTATTATTAATAATAGTTAAATTATTTGTTTATTTACATGATGAGCTCAAGAGACAGTGGCTAATTACACAGTCAGCACGAATACAAACAGTAACAGCAGGACAAAACAAAAGAAAAAATAAGAAAAATCTATCAGTTAAGGTTGTTTATATTTGAACGGGAGTTTCAGGAAGTATTTGTCGATTTACAAACTGCGTTATCAGCAGAAGCATGTCTAGCTGAAGGACAGTGACTGGGGAAGCACGCGAGCTTGGTAAAGTTGCGAGGGCGCCGCTAAACACATTAATTACGAAAAGGATCAGACTGACGACACCTGATATGCAGTGTCAGCAAGTTTAATTTTTCGTATGTATGCTCCATATTGTGACATGTAGACCCGTTGCCAAGTAACCGCTGTGCAAACAGACGACAGTACAACAACCGTTGCTAGGGAACAGTTCTCTGGGCACGTTGTTTCCCCGACAACTTGAGAGCACGCAGTGATGGGAGAGACTTTTTCTGTGCGGTCCGTGTCGGGGCTATATAAGTAACTGAAGTTTCAGAGTAGTGTGGAGACGGGTTCGAATACCTCCACCTCCATCTCCCTGCGTGTCGTAGGAGGCGGAGAAAAGGGAACCCAGTGCCTTCGGGTATAACTGTTCCTCGGGGGTGTAAATACGGGAACCTGGCCTTCCAGGTTGGAGGAGTCTCGAAACTGAGACAGTAAAATATGGTCATGAGTCCAGCGGGACTTGCACCCGAGAATGACTGCGCTGGCGAGGGTCAGTAGTATTGTAAATGACAGAGCCATCCTCTCGTCAGAGAGGATGTTACGTAAGGACTATAACCGCAACTGGTCGTGTGTCTCAAGGGGCTTGGCGTCAAGACAAACTGAATGGCAGTAAACCGCCAGTCGCAAAGTAACTCTGACTCTGAGTAGTTGCATAAGTTAAGGCATAACCCGCTGCACAAGCCTGCATTGGCAGGAAACCTCTGTATAGTTTGTATAAACGTCATTTAGTACAGTGCAGTGACAAAGGTTGCACAGAGCCCACAGTGACCTGGGCGGCGTGACAGCGCAGATATACTCTTGCTGTAACTTAGTGTAGTGCACAGAGCCCACAGTGGCTTGGACGCCGTGACAGCGCGGGTATACTCGTGCTGAAACTGCGGTGCAACAAACGTAGCGCCTACATAGAGAGGCCTACCCCTGTACAGTGACCTGGGCGCCCTGACAGCGCGGGTATACTCGTGCTGAAACTGCGGTGCAACAAACGTAGCGCCTACATAGAGAGGCCTACCCCTGTACAGTGACCTGGGCGCCCTGACAGCGCGGGTATACTCGTGCTGAAACTGCGGTGCAACAAACGTAGCGCCTACATAGAGAGGCCTACCCCTGTACAGTGCAGTGCAGTGACACGTAGAGCCCGTAGTGACCTGGATGCCGTGACAGCGCGGATATACTCGTCCTGAAACTGCGGTGCAACAAACGTAGCGCCTACATAGAGAGGCCGACCCCTGTACAGTGACCTGGACGCCCTGACAGCGCGGGTATACTCGGGCTGAAACTGCAGTCCAACAAACGTAGCGCCTACATAGAGAGGCCGACCCCTGTACAGTGACCTGGACGCCCTGACAGCGCGGATTTACTCGTGCTGAAACTGCGGTGCAACAAACGTAGTGGCTACATAGGCACACCGACCCCCTCCTTCGACGAAGAGGAGGCCCCATTTCGAAACACGTACATGTCTAGGACCGAATAAAAATCTTAGTCATGGATCTCGAGGAGACTGAAGCCATGAATGACTGTGCTGGCGAAACCAGCAGAAATCTAACCAACCGACCAACAGGGTCAAGAAACCTCTTCTCCGTGACATCTAGACCGGCTCTGGGGCCAACAAGCCTCCTATCCAATGGGCATCGGACACTGTTTCCCCGGAGGTAAAACGGCTGGGCCGTGAAGCTGACTACTCATCTTCATCTAGTTCGGAGGTTAATGATGGAGTTATACCTCTGCTCCCCTATACGTCTTAACGGCGTGGTGCTTAATTAATTAAACCCAGGGATCACTTTACCTTAACTTATCCTTGTTGTCGAATGCTGGGATAGTACCTCAATTAGATTACGTCCGCTTCCTTCCAAATCCTTTCCAGTTCATTATTTACCAGACTGTAATACTGACAGCATGCAAAAATGAACCTCAAACAATTTTATGCTTCAGAGAGCCAACAAATGGCCGAGGATTGCTTTTACTTTGAAGTGCAGCGCGGGAATAGAACCCTTTCTATTGGAAGGGGCAGGAGGCTTGAGTTGCATGGTTTATGCTATCATAAAATTGTTTTCACAAGGCTTATGCATTGTTTGAAATCATTTCAGTGTGTTTTTATAAGTCGGCAGGCCTCTAAAGGGTCCAGATTAAGCAGAGCCATCTGACCTAATCCTCTTGTCGCATTAGTGGACAGTTTAACAACTGAGGGTACCTTCGCTTCAGCTAAATGTAGCCCTAGGCCAGACAGAATCGTAACACACGTATTCAAGTAACAGATCGAACCGGAAGATACCGAGTTGGGCTTGGAGCAAGGACAGATCCATCAGCTACTGTGGGTAGGTTACGTGCTTGACGACAGAGGAATCGGGATTCGATTCCCGATAGGTGCAGAAACGTTTCTTTTCTCCACAGTGCCGAGACCGGCTCCGGGACGCGCCCACCTTTGTATCGAATCCATGGGGATAAGACCGCCTTAGCTGGCTGCTGACCTCCACTTGCCGTCGAGACTAAGACCGAATGGAGCCGTGTCTCTGTTTCCCTATACGTCGTCATGATGTGGTTAATTAAGCTCAGGGACAAGCCTACCAAAGGAGCCGTCGGTATAACGACGGGCTGTGGGCTGGACGCCCGGGGTTTGATTTCCGCTAGGTAAAGGTATCCCTGTAACAGGCCGTGGAGACCCACAGGGTTGTGAGACGTCGAGGCTCCCACATTTTCTAGACAGTCGGCTCACAGGCGGCGGTAAGGTTGTCAGCCTTACGCGTTGACCGCCCTTTACCCCCCAGGAAGATTCCTGGTATTCATTTCTGTTAAAGGCTGAGTCGACCCCGGGACCATAGTGCGGCTGGAGGGATTAGGTCAACTGAAAAAATCCACCTCATCGGGACTCGAAACCGCTTCCTTCCGGCTTGTAGCATAGTGCCTCAACCAACTATGCTACCGCGTTGATTCCCGCTAGGGGAAAGATTTTTTCTGTACTGCAGAGCGTCCAGACTGGCTCTTGGGTTCACTCAGCCTCCTATCCGGTGGGTACCGGCGGTTGTTTCACCTGAGATAAAGTGGCGAGGGCGTGAAGCTGACCACTCTCCTCCATTTAATGCCGAGGTAAAGAATGATGGAGCTATACCTCCAGTCCCCATACGTCTTTATGGCGTGATGCTTAATTAAGTGCGGGAGCAACTTTACCCTGCTGCTTAGTTCAGGCGCTGATATGGATGGGATAGGTTCAGCAAGAGCAGAGGAACAAAGATTGAAGATAAATTGAGACCCGCGCCGCTAGAGCACTCTGTGAGACTAATGGCATGAAATCTGATCACCTTCCTCTGAACTTGTGTCACAAAGGAGTATCGTCGCTTTTTAATTGGTGTCGTTTAAACGTATTCGAAGCAGAAGGTCAGTAGTTCCAAATCCATCAGACCTTTCCTTTAAGTAACGCAAGCAGTAACCGCCCTGAGAACTCTGCGTGTGGGTTCTTAGAGCTGGCCGTTTTTGCCAGAATGTACGGTGGCTTTGGCCCAGTTAGGATGCAGCGCGTAAAGGGGAGAAAAAGAGCTCATACAAGGTTTGGGTGGGAAATCCAGACAGAAAGAGACCACTAGAAGGATCTAGACATAGGTGGGAGGAGCTATAGAGCCAGAGAAACAGCCGTTGCTAGGTAGTGCCTGCACGCAACAATAAGGGAACTGGCACGATACGAGATGTGACACGTACGACCGTTGCTATGCAACGGCGCGGTAAATACAAGTCCTCGACAATAGAGAAATTGAATTTAGGAACTGAGACAGTCTCTGGAGATGGCAGTCGAATGACTGAGAAGAGATGGCAAGAAAGGAATTAGGCTGTGCAGAGAAGACTTCATTTGTGCTGCAGTGACAGACTGTTATAAATCCGTTGCCAGGACACGACTAGTGAAGACTGAGAACCGTAGTGTGTGTAACGGTGGACTGTAAAGTGTGTACATCAGCGATAGCGCTGTAATTGCCTATAGTTCAGAGTGGTGTGTATAAGGTGTCAGTAAATCCAATCAAAACCCATGTAACAGTCATGCGCAACCCCTAAATACGCGACAACGTTATATATAAGTGCGTGGTTCATCATTGTCAATTTCAGGGAACCATGGAAACGAACTGTCGACTGTTGACATGTTTCATGAAAGTAAGTTATGTGTAAAGTCACGAATGAGCGAGCAGTGTTTCGTTTCTGTGTCGTATGCCTGTTCTGTGGGTTTTGGTAATATTTTGATGTGGATATGTATAGTGTACTATACTATATAAAGGAGATACGTTTACGATTATTTGTGCATGTTGTTCATGGGAGACAGCGTTCAACGTCGACCTCAACGCATCGTTCAGTAGGACTTGAGAAGAATACGGGAGAACGCGGGCAGAGTTAATAGTACGAGAGGTTGAGATTTTCCTTTGAATTCTCGGAGGATGTTACACTTGTTTAATTAAAATGTAATTGGTCGTTCTGTCGTAGTTTTCTGTTGTCGATCATAAGAGGTCAGCCGACACGGAAAAAAAGCCCCCGTTTTCCTTTCAGGATTGCAATTAAGAAAACAAACAAAAGAAAGTCCTGATTGAGTTTAGACTGCTCTGAAGTCAGATTTGTTTTATTCTTTTAATGTGATGTTCTGTTACATTACGACTTTGAAGCGTTTGTAATTCCTTTTGCCGTGTGCTTTGGCAGTTTTGTTTTTACTTTTGACATTGCCCATGGCCTCGGTCTTATGCTACGTTCATCGTAAGTTTTGAGGAGGATCTCATGGCACCGTGTAATTTTCTAGACTCGTATTGCCGTTTCGTGTGACCCCGCTGCCTCCATCTTCAAGGTAGAAATGGCAACAGGTTCCACCGAAACATTGAAATGGACGGCGTCCCATAACCTTATAAAAATAACTTTTCACAGCTTATTCTCCTTCCTTCTTCAGGATGAATTGGAGACTTAATCTGGTGGACCCCTTGGAAGGAGCTAGCCTCAGTCTATTGACTGTCGGACCCGCTCAGATTATGTTCCCCATTTGTCTGAAGACGGAAGCAGAATCAGCTGACAAAACACTATTGTGACATCGAATAGCTTGACGTCAGTGGCACAGTAAACACGCTATGTCGTCATCAAACAAATGAAGCGTTGGTATGCAACGAACAAATACACAACAATGCAAGAGCTTTTGGAGAATGAGGAATCTACGTTGTTAGAAGCCGTAATCCGGCAACGGCAATTCAAGACAAACTTAAGATTTTGTGTGTGCTGTAGTGAGAAGTATAATGCGCGAATCAGCGATAGCGTTACGATGTTAAATGTTCAATAAATCCAATTACCACTTCAAACCCCGTGTCTAGTCGCTAACGCGTGACAATACGTTTTATATAAGGCTTAAACGATGCATAATATTGCAGGTAAACAGTTTAATAAAATGCGTGAATGAGAGCTGATATCTTGGGTTTCCGAGAATTTCGCATGGGACGAATGTAAGCCGGACGGAATATGATGTATTTTTTTTGTATCAAAACGGATAAGAGCAGGGGCTTTAAAGACTATAATCTGTAAAGCCCGCGCAGTCGTGATGTTGGTACGTTTCGAAACAAAATTAGCTCTGTCAACAAATGTACCCATTACATCTCAGCGAACGACTGTTCCCTCACAAAAATTTCGATGGAAATGACATCACCATTATACGTCCATTTTGTCCATTTCTTAATAATCTACCGTCGGAAATAAATGAGGCGCCCTGACTTCTGTCACCCACATTTCTTCCAGCTTCCCAGATTTTTATTCTCACAATGAAACTGCAGCAGTCGGTTGAACATGAAATTAAAAAATTAGAACTGGTATAGCTCAGTCAGTATCGGACCTGGCTGTGAGTTAAATTGCTGGCAGAGGCTGCGACTTTCCTATACTCCACATCTCATTATAGTCACCTGCCGCCTCCATCTTCAGGGTACAGTAGAGTAAGGGCGCCCACAATATGGAGGCTACTCGCTTTTCCGAAATGTTTGTACCTTTATATAATGTATACAGTTTTCGTAGTACTATACAGGGTGTGCCATTTAAAACGCAGTGCGAACAACAGTATATGTAATCTTACAACTGATTTCGATGTAGTGGTTATTCGACGTGTAAACGTTATCACCCGTCAAAATTGTTCGACGCCGCACTTATTAGCTGTTATGAACGCTTCTTGTGTACCAAGATTTTGTACTTCCCTGTAGGGTACGCATTGCGAAATGCTTCACGAACAGCAGACGATTTCGACGCGAAACTGTTCCAGAATGAACACGCGTTCACCTCATGAATACACCGTGCTCGCACCTGCAGAGCTTCTGCTCAACTGGCGACAGCAGGAGCCTAGCAATCAGGTGACATGAACTCGAGTGTCGTGAGGAGCGTTTCTATTCCATAGTACGTGATGTTACTGGGTTGTGTTCTAAATGGTACACCCTGTAGTAACAACTGTTCTTTAAAGGCTAACCTTTGAATCCATTGCGAGACATTGATTTAAGCCATTTTTCCTAATATAGGAATCTGTCTCCTTCGAGTGAAGACAAAAATAGATAGTGATATGTATCTTATTTAATATAAACATAGATTTGTTGCGCTACATGTTTCGACCTGTGATTTAGGTCATCATCAGTGAACTTTCTGTGATCTATAACCCAAGTTATTATAGTTAACCGTCACAATATGGATCCATATTATGCAGCTGGTGTCTGGTGTTCCGAGAGAATATTTGTTTGTAGAGTGAGCATAGATCTACAGTCCAACATCTAGTAAAACTGATTACTAATAGTTACAATTTAAAATTAAAATGTGAAAATATTGAATATAAAAGGTATAAAAGTGTTGCTTCCACAATATATTGTCTGCTAGCTGGTGTTCTTACGTGTTGTGCAAACGCTGCGTGATCCTGTATCGAAGTGCTTCGTATTACTTCCTGCTTACTGCCTTGTAGGGTTTTTTTTCTGAAACTAATTCTCATATGAGTAATGTGGTCGTAATTTCATGTTCTCTTCCTGCGGTTACTTTGGATTAACATAGGAGAATACTTACTTACTTACTTACTTACTTACTCACTCACTCATGGAGCTGAGCCCTTCCGGAGGAGCCGCCAAATCTGCAGCTACTCAAGAATTTCCCAGCATTTTATGGAACCCGAAGCTGCATTACCGTGTTCAGAAGAGCCCTCCACTGGTCCCTATCCTGAGCCAGATCAGTCCAATCCATACCATCGCACCCTTTCTTTCTAAGATCCATTTTAATATTGTCCACCCACCTACGTCTTGGTCTTCCAAGTGGTCTCTTTCCTTCTGGCTTTCCAACCAATATCCTATGTGCATTCCCCTTCTCCCCCATTCGTGCTACATGACCTACCCCCCTCATCCTCCTTGACTTGATCATTCTAATTATACTTGGTGAAGAGCACAAGTTATGAAGCTCCTCATTATGCAGTTTTCTCCAACCTATCACTTCATCTCTCTTTGGTCCAAATATTCTCCTCAGCACCCTGTTCTCAAACACAGGAGAGTTGGGTGTTTAAATTTTAGTGTGCCCTAAGTTTGCCCGATGTTGATGTGTTATTCGTGAAACTGCACACACTGAGTCCCTGGGAAGAACTCTTTTCATGTCCGCTATTTACAGTAACGGTTTACCACCCCTGATTCCACATTTCTGCAGTGACGGAGAACATAATCCATGTAGCCATAGTTAATGATAAGTTGGATAGGTCTCTTGGGCACGTCAGTGACGTCAGACACAGTGGAACTGATGACGTAATAAGCAGTATATGACGTGTACACAACTGCTGATAAAATTACACAGTAATGGAATTAAAAAGAGAACCTTTTGAAACCTCGACCGCAACGTTGGCGTCCCTTTATCACGTACAGATGTACAGAACAAGTGCAGTTGTTAAGGTTTTGACGTACTCATATCTTGTCTACAGCGTGGCCCTGCACGTGTTGACATGTGGCACTATGCGTAGAAATCCAAACATGGAAACCAAATGAAACTTGTATAAACAAATGGTAAGTCCCTGATAGGCTTGGACCTTCACAGAATGAGTAGAGATGGAAATGAAACTCTTTGGCTTAAAGCACAGTACATGGTGTACGTACCACCCACGTTGACGTGATAATTCCCCCCCCCCCTACCGTTTTGTCCACAAATTGTATTTATGAGTTTCATATTATTCCATGAATAAACAGTTATTTGCCCAAATGACAGGAGAAGCAGTGCTTTTCTGTGACATACAAAATGAATTTGTGTATACAGAGGGGCCCCCCAAAAATATGTACACACTTTAGTAGAGGTTATCCACGTACGTTTCCGAAGTTGAACGGAAATAAAATGCACGCTGTGCAGTGAAAAGGTGGCTTTCCCGCAATCTGAATGCAGTTCTGAAGAGCACAGTATTCTGGCTTGTAACGCCTTCTAGTTTGGAGAGAGACCGACGTTGCGGAGGAACATGTTGCCTTCAGTTCATCTTGTCACCTGCTTATGATAAATGATAAATTATATCCTTAAGATAGAGATGACTGTTCCTCCGAAAACTTTGGACTCACTCCGAACTACACGGCATTAAAACTTCATAGTTACCGCCGAAGGAACTTGAACTCCTGTATGAATGCAGGTCTGATTTGCTGATGCCGTTCACTGCGTTGTACAAGCTGCACATTGAAGTTAGGGTCCGTTTGTTCGAACTCCCACCGTGGGAAGCAGAAGTTTGCGTGATGGCTGTGAATGAAGTAGGTCAAAGTGCAACAAAAGGACGTTGCTTAATAAGCACTTCTCTCGTTCAGTCGGTTGTGGCGTTTGCTGTGCAAACAGAGGAGACACTTCTCTGCGATCATGATTTAGGGATTTTCCAAAGGCCTGTTCCGGCTTCAAGATTTAAAAATATAACTTTTAAATTCAAAACTGTCCCCTCATTTTCTTACGGCCGGGGTTCGATTCCCGGTAGGGGCAAGTGATTGTTATCTATTCCAAAGCGTTCAAACTGGCTCTGGAGTCCACCCAACCTCCTATTCGGTTGGTACCGGGATCTCTTTCCTTTGGAGTAAAACGGCTGAGACTTGAAGCTGACCACTCACCTCCATCTAGTACCGAGATTTAGAATTTGGGAATTATACCTCCACTCCCGCATACACAATTAGTTATGCATGGGGACAACTTTACATTTACGTTCTTGTGGCCTGTAGAGCCGTTGGTATACAACGACCGCAAGATGGGCGGATATACCAGAGCCGTTTCTGGGAAACGGCTGAGTCTCTCATACTACGTGACGATATTTTGCTCAGCTCTTTGTGAGCGTTGTAGGCACTTTTATGATAGTCCTCAATCCTTGGATTCATGTCAGTGATTTGTAGTTCTCTCATCTCTCTTCAGTGCGTCTGTAATCGATCGGTCGGCATTATGACACGGGTCGCAGGAAGCGCATTTCCGCAGCTTTCGGCCAACTTTTTGCAATTCTGTAAGCGCCCAAGGCTGAGATCATTACGCGGAAGTTGATAGTTCCACAGTCTTACGGAATATGAATAGCGTTTCCTTCCTCACGTTACTGGCTAATACCGTGACAATTGTACCACATATCTGTTGAACTCTTGGTAATTTTACATTGATGAACTCCGTGGGTTTAGTTAATTTCGGTTTTCTAGACCGGGTTTTACATTAATATCGCCTTCTTTATCAGAACCCATACTAGAACCTACATAAATAAAATCTAATATTTGTTCAAGAGTTTTTCGTTAACTACAGTTTTGACTGTACCTGACTGCACGGCGTCACATCCCACGAGTATGTTTCTGAGGAAGTTACTGTCTCCATCTTCATGACACCAACCGAGAGATCCGCTTGCTGTTTCGTTGGTTTATTCTGCGAACTTGATGAAGGCAGTAAGTTCCTCTGAGACGTCAGTAATCTTGTACCAGACTGCACGGCATCACATTCCAGAAGATATTACTCATAATTACTGTCGAGAGAACCCCAGATCTAACATTGGATCTGTTTTATGAACGTCTTATGCTGAAATGTGTGGATTTCGAACTTGTTCATGAGGTTATTGGCACGGCTCCTGGAGAGTATGTATCCCTGGAGTGCAGACGCTGACATAAATATCCAATTAGCATGAACTGCCGTAAGACATAGGCAGACGTACTGTTTCATATTTTGAGGGAGATATATTTCTTTGCATAGGTTAAACTTAATCCCGTAATGTGACGTATTTCCTGCCAAGGTAAAGATGTAATTGTATTCTGAATTAAGCACCACGCAATGAAAACGTATGGAGGAGTAGAGGTATAGCTCCTCGCATTCTCACCCCGCGAATTTAATTAGCATTAACGCTCTAGATTCGTGTGTGTGAGACGCACGTTTCAGATCTCGACCGGGACGCTTATCCTGACTGCGATTTTTCGTGGTTTTTCACAGTACCTCTAGGTAAATGCTGGGCTTGCACCTTAGAATACGACATCGTCCTTCTTTATCCTGTCAAATTCATCCGTCGATGCTAAATACTTTGGACACTGACAACATTCAGTGACTCCATGCTTTCTTAACTTTGGCAATACATGGAGGTTAGTTGCCAGATTCACGCCCCAGCCGCCTTATCTCGTGGGCCAGATCCTTCGGTATTAATTGCGTGGGAGAAGAGGAAATTTCTTGCTACTCCCTGCATCTAACCCGCTTCCTTGATCGTCCAGCCCGTAGTGTGGTCGGTGTATCTGCTGAGGTATCCCGTTTAGCGAAACAATGCAGTGTTGAGCGCGTTATCCTTTGTGATGTGTACGTCCATAAGAGCCGTTTCGTGTAGCATCTTTTGTAGTTATGGCTGTAATTAGGACCTTTGTCCGTCTAATTATGTTCGAACTTCCTTCTCTTGGGCCGCAGAGAGCGTCAGCTTTGAGTTCGGTTGTCTTCCGCGGCAGGAAAGTGCGCTGAGATAGGCGATGTCCTGTGTACTGCCGCCCACAGCTGCTGTTTCCTGGTTCTGTAGTTACCGAACAAACGCAACAGCGTTATCTCGCTTTGAACTGCCTTCGGCAGTTGTGGGATTTCACGGAGTATAGTCTCCTTCAAGTTTACGGACGTTTCGGAGGAAAATTCTGCCTCAATCTTCAGGGTCAGTCAGGGGACCAGCAAGTGGTAAGAACTGAATAGTTACCTCCCCATAAATACAGGATGATTCTAAATTAATGTCGCCGTTTCCATGGCTTATAATTATGAAACCGGAACAACACTACGAGCCCAATATGGGGTGCGCCATCTTGCTGGTCACCACATTTGGCTGATGATCTTCCAGATACAAGTGTAACATGTCCAGGTAGGTCATCGACGTCAATGTTTGTTCCGCAGGGGAAAAAGGCCCGACAGTAATTAGAATCGCGTTGTATGTTGGAGGATTTGAGGTTCTCACCCCGGTGACTGAACAGTATCTTATAGGATGTGACATCGTGCGGTGTGGTAGTTCAACGACGTTTCGGAATAATATACTTTATTTTCAGGGTCTAAGAGTAAGCCAAGAAAACAGCACTCTGCCTGGTTGTGGCAGGGTACTTGGTTTGATTTTCGACCCAAAATATAGACAGTACGTTCCTCCGAAACGTCGGTAAACTTCTAACAGACTAAAGGATGTCGCATCCCAGAAGATGGCTTAAAGGAGCCGCTTCCGCTGCTGCGACAAATGCTTCGGAGTGTTTGGTTACCTGCGAGTGGGAACTGCGTCACTAGACCAGAGTTACCTCGTTTAAGAAGTTAAGAGCAGGTTAAATTCGGGGCATGCTGCCTACCGTGGCTTTTGGAATATTTTGTCTTCTCCGCTCTCCAGGAACGTAAAGATTAAAATATACTAAACTATAATTTTACCCGTTGTTTCGTATGGGTGTGAAACTTGCTCTCTGACGTTAAAGGACGAACTGAGATTGTTTGAGAACAGGGTGCTGAGGTGAGTATTTAAACCTAAGAGGAAGTGACAGAAGACCGGAGAAAACTCCGTAATGAGGAGCTTCACGATTTTTACTCATTGACAAATATTACGATTACATAATCAACCAGGATGAGCTGGGGAAGATATGTAGCACGAACGACAGAGAAGTATAAGGACTTAGGCGTAGATATGAAGATAATATTAAAATGGATCTTAAAGAAATAGGATGAGGGAATATGAAGTGGGTTCACCTGGCTCAAGGCGGGGCAGATGGCTTCTGTGAGGTTCTCACAACGGTGGTTATGAAGAGTTACAGCCTTCTGGAATATAACGCCTTTTAGTTCGTCGAAATCTTACTGCCTCCTTCATGCTGGTTGCTTTATTGGCTTATTCGTTAACCCTGAAGATGAAGGACGTGTGTTCTCCGAAATGTCAGTTGGCTTTCAATGGACTGCACGGCGTTATACCCCCGGAAGGCAGAACTCTTTATGGGAACGAACCTTTACGCTTCGTGAAATGCCTGTAATGCTTTGAATGACACAGCAACTGCTACCGTCTCAAGGACTCATCTACACGCAGGCTAGTGTTGTCGCTTTTCAGAACGAGTCGGGATAGCGACGGGCTATGGTCTGGACGACTGCGGTTCGAATACCGACAGATGTAAGATTTTTCTGTTCTGCACGACGTCTACACCCAACGGGTACCGGGGGCGATTCCTCCGGTGTTAAAGCGGCCGGTACGTGAAGGTAACCACTCACCTCCGTCGAGTGCCGAGGTCAAGAATGATGGAGCTATACCTCCATTACCCCCATATTCCATCATGGCATAGTGCTTAATTAATTAACTACAGGGAACTTTGCCTTACTTAACTAACCAACGCACGTTGCGATTAAATCCCGAAATTATTGCGTATTTCCCTTCAGAACGTTCGCCTGCAGAATGTCAATTAGATTATACGCGCAACACTTATGTCAGAGAAGTTGCCGCTAAATCACGGCGCGACCGTTCGGCTCAGAGGCTACACCATGTGCGGGCGCGGAAAGGTGTCGCGAATGGAACTCCCAGAGATCAAAGCGCGTGGCCACATCAACGGAAAAATATCAGAGGTGTTTGTGGCATTACTGCGTATTCTCGGCACCCCTCCCCTCCTCGCCGTCACACTTAGCGTGCACCATTTTAGTGTCTTCTGAACTAGCGTGTAGGAGTCGGGAGTTCGAGTCCCGGGAGGGGCGAGATTTTCTCTTCTCCACATCGTCCAGACTGATCCTGGGGCCCACCCAATGTCCTATCGAGGGCGTACTTGGGATTCTTTCCACGTGGGAAAAGCGGTCAGGGTGTGAAACTGACAGAGTCGCGAGACAGAAAAACATGGCCACGAATGGCGCGGGACCCGGAAACAAGAATGACTGTGCTGGCGAGGATCATCAGCAATTTACCCAACCAACCGAACCGAATGACAGCTAACCTCCATCTGGTCCTCATGGCGTGGTAATTCATTAAAACAGAATGGTGAATTTACCGTTACATTTTACCCACCTTAAATGTGTATGAAAGTATTTATTTTGTAAACTTTCACACGTTAATGAATGCTGCTTAACTTTGGACTTTTCTTTTTTTCGACGTAAAACTGCAGGTAAAGAAACTTCATCCACAAAATTTATCTCTGTCTCTCTGTGTGGAGTGTGGAGTGTGTTTAGTACTGTCACAGGGAATGAACCGTGCACCGGACGTTAAGAATTCGCCCGTGTGCCCACCCCCGCCGCGTCACTTCGCCTCATGTCTATCATTCTCACGTCCACGCTCGGATGCCAATGCCCTAAGGGCGCAATGTTCACACGTGCTGGCACGAATGTTCCAATTTTATATTCCGAGAGTTACAACCTAGGCACGAGGGATCCCGGCATCATAACTGAGCATATTCAAGATTTACCCCGGTTCCTCCGGACAAATTTGAGCATAGTACCTTAACCCATTACTTATAAATAATGTCACGTGTAGGGGTGCGTGATATATAGACGGGGTGTGAACTAGATGAATTGGAATTATTGATACCTTTTACAAACTACCCAGAACTACAATTAATTACAGCGCTATCGCTGATCTTCACTCTGTATAGTTCATCTTTACACACACATACTAGTGTTCTTAGTCTTCACTAGTCTTATCCTGGCAACGGATTTATAACAGTGTCACTGTCACTGCAGCACACATTTCACAGCCTTTCTTGCCATTTCTTCTCCATTACCTTCGACTGCTGCCTCCAGAGACCCCTTCGTTCTGAACTGCTCACTTGGAACTCCGGAACTCGACTCACTATTCTCAACTAAATTCTTTCTTTACAACCACTTAGCATGGACCGAATAGAAAACACTGTTTCCAGCAATACCCCTGTTGTTATGTGTTTACCGATCCGTTGCTTCGAAACGGGTTCTTCTTTTCTTGCGTGCGTGTTCATTCCCGCAGGAACATGTTTACCGAGCCGTTGCTAGTATTGAACTATTCTGCTTTCAGGCGTCATTTCATATGTATAAATTCAGTCCGTACCTCACAGGAAACATATTACGTTTCCGCTACAAAGCCCAGCCGATTAATGCTGTTTGGAGAAATATTCGCTGTTTACTGTGAGAACCGTACGGAACACACAAACACACTGTGGAGGCATTGGGCTTGAGAGATTGAGAAGCAAGTTGCTATAGCCTGTCACATGAATCTGCGCAGGAAGGCAGGAAGAAACTACTTGATACTCCCTTCGTACCATTCTCACACAGGACTGTGAGCTAGCAAATGGAACTGAGGTGTACAAAGTCGAGAAGGTGGGCCCTTTAGTGGAACTTTTCGAAAAATAGAGTGAATCAACAGGACACCGAGGTACGTCAGGAGGAAGAGTGCAAGGAGAGAGTGGCCCTTACTCTGCGTCCATATCATTTTTCCACGCTTGACTTAATCATCTTCCCTGGAAATGGAGACACAAGTTTCTTCCGAAACATTGATAAGTGTCTTACTACGCTACACAGACCGGTCAAGTTGGTGCATCGACACATCTTCCACCAACATTGAGACACTTGTCTTCATCTCTTTACCTGTGCGCCAAAGCCCGGCACAAAATTATTTTAACTGTTAACTCAACCACTTCCGCATCTCCGTTTCAACCTCTCCGTCTTCAGCGAAACTTTTGCAACCAGTTGGGAACCGCTTTACGCGACAAACACTTCCCACCGTAAACAAGAAACATTTCTTTATGAATATCTTTTGCATCGAGTCCTTTTGTCCACAAGACTCAGTGCTCTTCGGTAGCATACTCTTCAAGCACGGTCGCCATTTTTACTGCTAATGCCAACCTCTGAACATGCGCATGCGCTTCTGCTACCTAGACTGTGATGAAGCTGGACTATGCTGCTATCTAGTGATACACATAGAAAACCTATTACGTTGATTACATTTGTTTTACTTCCATTTGTAACCTATTTACTGACTCTCCATCGTATTTGTGGTTTTTTTTTATAATTCGTACGATAAAATGTGACTGTTTCTCTTAAGAAAATCAATACTTTCTCCTTTTTGATGGAGATGCGGTGTTCTCCAGGAAGCAGGAAATATTCTACGAGTATATGTTGTAAGATTTGAGATTTTCATGGCGGTGACTATGAAAAAAGCCGTCTTCTGGGATGTGGCGCCTTGTAGATATTGTGTTAACCGATGTTTCGGAGGAACGTATCGCCTCTCTTCAGGGTAGAAGGAAAAAGAAAATCCGCAAGCGAAGAACCAGCGTGAGCAGGTGCAAATAGACTAATCTCGAGAATAAACCCAGCTGTGTAAGAGGAAGAAAGGGAAGAGCGGATCTTCTTCTTTTTTCTTCTGCCCTGAAGTTGGAGGCGATACGTTCCTCCGAAACGTGGTCTATACGGCGCCACATCCCAGAAGACTGCTTCTTCACTTCCCAACCCTCTACCCTATCTCAAACGTACCTCTACCATAAGAACGAGCGGGCACTACCTGGGAACCTTCAAAACCGGAAAAATGCTTGTCCCCCCCTTAAATGTATCGTCTCCAAATAACCCCCCCTCCTTCCCGTACGGTGTGGGTTGCATCCGCCCCTAACTCTTGTATCCGTATGCATTTAGTTGTACTGGACGTGGACCTTGGAGATCAACGTACATTCATCCTCTCGTCAGGATTATGACGTCGTGTTACCGGCCGGGAAATCGACTGTTCTGCTTGAGGTCTATCGTGGATTTCCTCAGCCCCAACAAGCGAATGCTAGGATAGTACCCTGAAACAGGCCATGACTGCTTCCTTCCCTATCATTCGACACTGTGTATCCTGAGCTAATGAGAGCGTCGTTAAATAAACCATAAACAAAAACGCAACCATACTGTAGTCTGGCAGGTGGGCACCAACGTTTCGGAGAATCATTCTGTCTCTGTGTTTAGGGTTGATGTTCTAACTTTGCCCACAGAGAACAAAAAGAAACGATAAGTATTTGTATGTGTAAATGGTAGGCTTATATAATAATAAATTTATATAAAAATAAAGGAAGCCATAAAGAAAATAATAATAATAAATAATTAGATTATTCTGTGACCAACGAAGTACCAGGTCAGAGATGAAGCCCCCAATTTAACGCCGAGGTTGTGATACGGTGCTGCCTGATGAGGGCTATCGCACACCTCAGCAGGGGAGGAGGTGACATCAGCATGAACCAATCGTGGAATTGTAACCAGCAGAAAATTCTTCAATTCGTCCAACACGAATCTCACATAAAGTCACCTGGGACTGAACCCGAGTCTCCGCGATATGAAGCCTAACCCCTGGCAACACCTAAATGACTACACGCCGGTTCAAGTTGCGGTACTGTAGGAACACCATGAAGACACAGAGTCTGCTACTAAAATGACGGACGGCCAAAGGCCAGCCCAGTTTTATTTGTTAGTGATGATGTCATTCTGCCGATTGAATTATGACCCGTTTAATGAATCTTAACATTTATTTCACAAGATACTTTGCATTAAATCAGCACACACAGTTCACTAGACACTTGGATCCAATTGCTGTGGCATTAACTTGATATTTCCACTGTGTTGCAAGAAGCTGATCTGAATTCCGAAAATAGGAATGACTGAAGCATGTAACCAGCCGTCATCACCTTCGAGATATCGCCAAGTTTGCTCACGTCCCCTCGTGTTTCGTGAACACCATGAAATCAATTAATTACTGCCGAAACAACAAACATGCACCCATTTAAATTCAGCACCGCGGTTGTGAGGTCTGGGGTTCTCACTGAACAGAGACTCTATGAAATGGCACTGTTAGTAACACAAACCATACAACAGGGGTGTCGAAACTTACTGAACATCGGAGTCGCATGTGACGACTTTCAAAGTTCGCAGCCGCAACCAGGCGTGGAGTGGATGGCGCAGGTGTTGAGGTACTAGTCTGTTTAGACAAGACTTGACAGTTTCTTCAAACCTGCATTATTATGTTCAAAAATAAATACAATTTCTGAGTCTTCTGTCAATGAATAAATGTATCTTCTTTTTATGGGTTTTAAATAAAGGCTCTACAGTGATATATATATATTCATCAGCACTACTTATATCATCACATTTTTTCATTTATTTTTGTTCTAATTTTTGTTGCCTTATAGGACTACCTTTGACCATCTATGTGGTCTAGTGGTCAGAGTTCCTGGCTACAGATCCAGAGATCCCGGGTTTGGTTCCCGGCGTTTCCAGATTTTCTGACAAGTAGTTGGTCTGGAACGGGGTTCACTCAGCCTCGTGAGGATAATTGAGGAACTATTTCAAGGAAATAGCGGCTTCGGTCTAGAAAACCGAGATTAACGGCCGTGGGGGTTCGTTGCGCTGACCATGTGACACCCTCTATCCGCAAAAGTTGGCACTAACTTCGCCGATAAGCGGCGGTCGCTCGGTCGATATAGTTCGCTTGCGGACTACAAGTCACGGAGTTTTTGTTTTTTTATGACTACCTTTTGCTTCACTAATCCGGATTCTGGTACTAAGAACGGAAACTGCCCCTGCCTCCCGGTGTGTATCTTTTCGGGCTGTCGAGGTCTGATGTTATCCCCATGGGGGCCACAGAGATGGTTCGTGAAACGTAGGTAACTTCAGTCAAGAGACACTGCTGATAGTCCAAGAAGATCCCATTCCTTGCAGTATATTGTTCGGAACTCATTTGCATCTACTATTAACTAAATACAGCGCGACAGAATATCGGAGCGTACTAATTTATAGGACACCATCCCATAGAGTCACTGATATCTATGTATCTGCCGCGCATGCGTATCAGATTGGAAGACATCGGTTAAGAGTATCCACATTTTCAATGCAACGGTTCCAGCAGCTTCATTTGATACTTGTAACAGCCTGGGGGCGCACGGAGACCTGTGAGTGAAAGCAAATCAATTGCATTTTCATTTGGGAATATGTAAGCCTGCTCGATTTAAGATTTGAGGTTTTTACTGCGGTGAAGATTGAGTCATTCTGTTATGTGGCGCCGTATAGTTTGGTATTTAAGAACCTAAAGCTTCAGACGAACTTGCTGTCTCCGTCTTCAGGGTAGAATTTATTTATTTGTAGTTTGTATAACGGCTCTGTTATAAAACAGTATAGCATTGAATGTTTGGATGATGGTGAATAACAAATTGGAAGGGATATGGAAGGAAGCGGACATTCACGTATTTTTGAATAACACTTAGTCAGAGGTTAGGTTTCACTTATTTCATTTCTCGTTATACCGGGTGATTCTAAATTATTGTGGGGGGTTTCCGTGGCCTGTAAACGGGAACCCACGACAGTAATTTAGACTCACTCTGTATATGAGAGAGGATGCGAGGGTACATCATGTAAACTTCGTCTGAAACTTCTCCGAGAGTACGTCATGTCCGAGTAGGCAACTTTACGGAAGAAAATTCCCTATGTGTTCAGCGAGATCTCCGGCAGGACGATTTTGGTTCCCATCGCATGCTGAAAGTAGAACCCGATAACTTGCTAATGATGACGTAATGATTCACGTCGTCATGTGATGATGGCATGACCTATTGTAACGTAGTATGTGTGTGACTGTAGACGGGGTTTGGGTTATGAATAAATTTATTGACCGTTTACAATTCGTAACTACAAATAACTATAACACTGCCGCTATTTTCACTAGAGCACACAGTCTGCTGTTCTGTCTGTTATTAGACGTTTACTGGTATCGGCTACAACAATGGCTATTTCTTTGCCACCGGCTCAAGTTCTGTCTTTACAGACTCCCGTGCAGAACTGACTGATCTCACGAAGCTCCACACCGCCCGGTTATAACATTGCGGCACGGAGCACATAGAAAACACTGTTCTGTTGTTACGTGTTAACCTAGCAACGGGTCTGCACGCCGCAGCATATGGATACGCGTATATCTATAACGAGAAATACGACTGCGGCGTTTTTAGACCTGTAGGTCTCAGCATTGCGGTCTGCTTGGGTTGTTACGCCGTGTACGTTTCGTACGTTAGAGTATCAGTGTTTCGAAGGAACTTGCTGCCTCCATGGTTAGGGTAGAAGATGTTTTTTAATCTGCAGATAGAGAAAGTAGGCGCTGCGTGTCTACCAAAGGTACACGGCGTCACGAGTCCAGTATGGAATGTATAAAGATTATATATACTGTTGTGGGTTGGACAGCCTTTCCCTAGGGCGAGGCCCTCCTTACGTAGCGACTTGCCAACCAATTAGCAGACAGTCGGGGTTATCACGCCGTGAAGGACAGATAGCCTATGTCGGGTCACCACAGAACATTAACAAGAGCCTTTTGATACAACACACATCTGCTGCTTGTTGCTGCTGCTGATATCTGTTCCTTCTTCTTTGGGGCCCCGAAAAGGAAAGTAATTTCGCAGCTGTTACTTGTAGTCTATATCAGTTTGGGGCCCAAATTGATTTATATATATATATATATATATATAAAACGAGTACACACATCTCCTTGCTTTCTTATCTCATCGACACCAAAATATTGCTTCATTTGTAAGGCATTAATCATTTAACGAAGAGAATATCAATAACCTTCAAAGAGATTTCAGAATAGTTGCAGGTGTCCGAACCCAGGCCACATTGGTGGTGATGGCGTTGCTTTTTTTCTCGTGCAATCTACGACGTTGCCATTATTATTATTATTATTATAGTAGGGTATTGGTGGGAAAGCCAGAAGGAAGGAGACCACTGGGAAGACCAAGGTGTAGGTGGGTGGACAATATTAGAATGGATCTTAGAGAGATAGGATGGTATGGTATGGATTGGATTGATCTGACTCAGGATAGGACCAGTGGAGGGCTCTTGTGAACACGGTAATGAATGTTCGGGTTCCATAAAATGCTGGGAAATTCTTGAGTAGCTGCAAAATTGTCTTCTCCTCAAGAAAGGCTCAGCTCCATGAGTTAGTAAGTAAGTAAGTACTATAGTCGGGTGAGACTGAGTGCGCTTGGTGCTGCGGCCACTGTTCGGCCTACTGTACCAGCCCCATATGATGGATGATGGTGAATGTGGAGCAATCGGTGGAATTGGAATAGGCAGGGAAAACCGAAGTACTCGGAGAAAACCTTTCCCAATATCACTTTGTCCACCACAAATCCCACATGACATGACCTGGGCTCGAACCCGGGCCGTCCCGTTGGGAAGCCTAACTATGCCGCGGCCACGTCAGTATCGACAGTAAATGGCATCGAAAGGTGGGATGATGGGCGGACCAACACATGGAATGGATATGCAAGGAAGCGGTCGTGGCCTAATTAAGGTACTATCTAACATGCTTCAGGGAATTGAGGAGAACAGTTAAGTCTCTCGGAATATCCGTTGTCCCAGATGAGGTTCCAACTGAGTACCTGCTCAGTGGTTGCTTACCGCGAGGGAAACGCCTGTCAAGGTTCGTGACAGTTTCGTTAGGTCAGAATTGTGCGCATGTGGTTATGTTGGACAGTGTCCAGTCTACTCTGTATTACGTGTGTATAGACGACAGAGACCAAGCACGTATCTGGGAAGCAACTGAGGTTAGGCCATGCCATTGTTCAGGAGATCTGAGTCGGTATAGCGACGGGCTGCACGACCCAGGTTCCATTCCCGGCAGTGCAAGATTTTTCTCTTCTCGATAGCTTCCAGACCGGACCTGAGGCTCACCCAGCCTGCTGTCCAATGAGTACCGGCGCTCTTTCACCGGGGGTAAAGCGGCAGGGGCGTGAAGCTGACCACTCATCTCCATCCAGTTTCGACGACAAGAATGGTGGAGCTATACCTCCACTCCCCCATGTCTTCATTGCATAGCTCTTAACTACTTAAACACAGGGACTTTATCTTTACCGTAGCTCAGGAAGTTAGTCACCTGCTTCTGACCATGGCGGCCCAGGTTCAATCCTAGGTCAGGTAATTTTGGATTTATGGTGGACAAAGTGGCATTCTGACGGGTTTTCTTCAAGTACCTCGGTTTCCCCAGCCAATTCTCATTCCTTAGCCTTTCATAGACGCTGTATGGTCTCGATACAACGTCATTAAATAACGAACTTAAAAAACTGAGACCTAAAAAACGACGTTACCAGTTGCCAGAAATGTCGCTTCATAACGACACGTCATAACTACATGTAGTGGTCACTGCATGGCTGCTCTGCAGTAAATCATTTCAAAGACCAATAAAGAGGCCATAACCCAGAGCTGTAGTTGCATTGAAAGCTTGGTAATGCTCTGTCACCTTCAAAGGTGGTTACAAGTTGTTCCGTAGATGTGCGATTGCAAACGGGCTAGTGTTACTGAAATGGAACTAAGTCCAGTTAAAAGTACACACACTGAGCTCCGCATGCCCGCCACCTCTGTTTCGGCGGCAAAGCTATTGCACATTTCAAGGTGATGGCTCAGCGAATCTGCTGTAACTCTCGAATGAAGGGGAAGATCGTGTTAGGTGGGTTAATTGTTATCACGCCTCTTCGTGAAGGGATATCAAGGTATTGAAGGTAGCTGCAAATATATTGGATGAACAGCGGTGGACAGCTGATAAGGAGTGGTCCTGCAGTTCGGGGGTTGGATGACATGTTAGCATATTCTATATATTACTCGCGCCCTGGCATATGTTCCGCGTTTGGACAGAGAACATGAAGAGACATAGATATAGACGCCATTAATGCGTATGGGGGAATGAAGGTATAGCTCCGTCTTGACCTCGGCATGAGGTGGAGGTGAGTCGCCAACTTCACGCTTTTGCAGCTTTACCCTGGGGAAAACCTCCGGTATCCATTGGATAGGAGGCTGGGTGGTCCCCAGAGCCCGCGTGGATGTTATGGATAGAGAACAATCTCTTGCCGCCACCGGGAATCGAACCCCGACTCTCTAACATTAGTATTTACTCGTATATTAATGCATGCCTGCCGTCTGATATGAACATAAGAACAGTAGAAATTAATTTTCATTTAACGAAGAACGACAAATATAGAAAGCGGTTGCGTAAAGTGTAGGTCTTCTGTTTGGTGACGCCGTGTAGTTTGGAGAGGAATACATCCTCCATCTTCAGGGTCATAGAGTGAGACAAGCGAGGAAGCAGCAGCTTACACCTCAACTCCGAAGATGGCGGGGCTCTGTCCGAACTACACGACGTTACAAATCCCAAGACCGCACTGTGAATAGGAGAGGTGGAGATAAGGTAAAGCTATCCCTGTAACAGGCCGTGGAGACCCATAGGGTTGTGAGATGCTGAGGTTCCCACATTTTCTCTAGACAATCAGCTCACTTATGGCGGTGAGGTCGTCAGCCTTACGTGACAACCGGTCTCTAACCCTAGGAAGATTCCTGGCGTTTATTTCTGTTAGACGGTGAGTTTACCCCAGGGCCATAGTGCGGCTGGAAGGATTAGGTCAATTGAAAAGTCCAGTGACCTCATTGGGAATCGAACCTGCTACCTTCCGGCTTGTAGCATAGTGCCTCATCCAACTCGCTAGTAGGAGAGTGTTTGGGTACATATATCGCCCGCCAAATCGTCCTATGCTGCCTCTTGGACCCTAGTTCTTGACCCTAGAATGACAGAGCAGGATGTGGAGACCTATGGTGTCTCCAGCAAGTTGAAAACGCCGTTGTGGCTCAAGCCTGAAGTTTATACTCACCGAGCTGTAGTCTCTTGTTTTGAGAGGAATGTTACTCAGATCCCAAAGATCGTATCGTTTATGTTTGTAATACATCAGAGAATATTGAATGCCGTTTATTCTTTATGCGTGACACGAGCGACATTTCATATACATCTGATATAAAAATGTAACGTATAACTTCTTTATATGTCTGTATGTCTCGTGAGAACATCTTCATTGTGGTGCTGTGTGCCGCAGGAAAATAAAGTGAATAGATGTGTTTGTACGAGGAGCGATGGCTGTCACCGGAAATCGCCCCCGTACTGATGCTATCACAGGAGGTGCTTGCAATCAGAAAGACCACGGATATAAAAGACATGTATGTAGATTTACGATATGACGTTGACGTGGGGGGAGGCTGCGTGCTAGAGGTGTGGGAAGTATGAGTCTGCCTGTCTGTAGCCCCGCATGTGTATGGGGGTTATCTACCGACTCTTCTATTGCCTAGACTATGTAGCGTCCAACTATTGGGTTAGGAAGTGTTCGTTGCCTTTTTAAAGTGTTATCCCCGCATTTTCCTGGATCAGCTGAAGAAAATCACGAAATATCTCAGTAAAGATAGACGGTGTGTCTGGCGAGATTCGAACAGGGACATTCTGAATACAAGTCTAGAGCGCTACAGTGCCAAGCCGCCATTTTAGGATATCGGAGCTACTCTTCTTTCATCGGTAAAGTCTCCCAAAGAACTTGAAATGGAGGGAGGAATTCTCTCCGAATGTTTCTTCACTATGTAGTTCAGGTAAAACGCCAACAGATGCCATGTGCTGTCAGATATAGCAGTTTTTGTAGAGGTCGAAATTTTCGACACTTGGCACTTTTAAAGAGTTAATTTTCTCAAAGCATGATCGTTTTCAGTCAGCACAGTGGCTAGGCTACACGCTGGATGACCATGCCTGTGGTCTCAGTAGGAACATCGCTGTGACTAGGAGGCCAGAGTTCGAACCTCAGTATGGAACCAATTAGAAGGTATACCTGTGACATCCCCCAGTATGATGTAGATAACCATTTTCATCGTCATGTAAGGCTTTCGGTTGAATGGTTGCTAGCGTCTGTTGGAAGTCTAGGTGTTTGAGTACAGTTTAAGCCTTTGACGCACGAATTTCTTCTGTCTGATATTTAAGAATTCAGTTCGTACCTACAGGAAACATTACGTCTCGGCCACAAAGATCAGTCAGTTAATGCGGGTTTGGAAAATACTCGCTGGTTTACTGTGAGAACCGTACCAAACACAAATACACTGAGCGGGGAAAATGCGGAGTTTTTAATGATAAAACTAGTGAAACTTTATATTAACCACAGTGTTTGAAGGTGTTAAACTGTGTTTGTTTCTTTAACCGTCATCACGTGACGCTTTTCTTAGGCGAGGAATAGGAATCGTTTGAAGTACACAGAACTTTAATTGTTTGTGGCGAAACTCGTAAGTATTCTTAATTAAGCTAGTTAGAAACTTCGGACATCTGGAAAACTAATTTCATTTTATATGTTACATAGGAACCGTGGCTTATGTAGGGTCTGTATCTAGTTTAGCTTTCTTGCTCTTTCTTACTTAATGGTCTGTTTTCTCGTACTGAATTTCGCGGTCGAGTGAAAAGCTCTATTCCTGCTTCGTATTCGTGAGATCCCGGGTTCATATCTCTGCTCTGAGACCAGCTGTCACTATCGAGGTTATTCGTGTTCTTCCTCAGTCAACCCAGCCAAATCTCGACACGTATCTAATTACGTCTCCACTGCTTCCTTCCCAAATCTTAACCGTTCATTCATTAATCATCCAGTTATTCGACGCTGTATAATTGACGCTACTGACAGCGTCATTAAATAAAGTATGCATTTTGTCCACAGAGTGTATTTGTGTGTTCCATATGGTTCTCATAATAAAGAGCGAGTGAATCTCTATGCAACATTAACCGGTTGATCTCTGTAGCAGAGACGCAATGCGTTTCCTATGAGGTACGAACTGAATTCTTATATATTATTCGGAAGAAATGCAGTCTTTAAATGGTTGCGCTGACCACTCACCTACAAGTAATGCCGAAGGACAGTACTCCCTCTCTCCCATTTCTTAGGACGGTGCTTAGTTAAGAACAAAAACAAGTTTACCTTTACACGTCAAGACTCTCGTGAGTACGAGTATGTTGATCTCCTGAAAGCGATGACACCGCGGGATTAATGTATCAATCTTCAAATGTAATTGGTGATCGCCTGTAATCATGTAATCTCCCCAGAAGTGTCAACTGACGGCTGGCATATGGTCGCAGGAAACCGTCTCTTCCTGCAGTAAATTTCTCCGGGCGATTCACTCGCCGGTTAAAGTTAATCGTAGATTGATTGCGAACAAATGTCCGTTTGTTCTGCCGGCGGATCTGCTTGATGCATTTTGGTGGAATTTGATATTTGTTGGGGGGAGGCCCTCCACCAAATTTTGGTTAATAGCTCTCCAGTGGGATTGGAGTGATCTGGCTCTAGATACGGGCCGGTGGAGGGCTCTCGTGAACAAGGTAATGAACCTTCGGGTTCCATAAAATGCTCGGAAATTCTTGAGTAGCTGCAGATTTGGCTTCTCAAGAAGGGCTGTGTTCCATAAGTAAGTAAGTAGGTGTATCACTGTATAATAAAATCGTAACGCTGCCGATTGCAGTTATGGTAACACTGTGCACCAATAGAGCGATGCGTGCAATGATTGCTTGTAGTACTAATTCTGCCCGTAGATAGATCTGCCCACAATAGTCTGTCTGTTGTTGTCAGCTGTCTTCTCTTTCATGAAAGGGTCTCATTCTGAAAGCTGTATTTTGTATTTTCTTCCCCCATTATTCGATGTTATGATTGGATTGAAGATGCACGAAACATTCTTCCTAGAGAAGTCTACTTTACTTCAAGTTTCAGTTTAACTTGCATTTTCTCACGAAGAAGAATAAGAAGAGGAGGCCCATCTTGTGGGAAAAAACATAGGCCTGTTTAACGTCTGGAACTTCGATTTGAAAAGCGTTTAAACATGCAGAATATTTTGCAACCCTTTCCATACTTTTGTCTAAAGGAACTTCCTGTTCCTGTATTTACACGATTTCCTGTCATTTCGTCACTGCTTCTGCAAAAACAATCTGCTGTTAGATCCAAGGCTCTCGCAGCGTTATGGCGATGTGAGGCTGTGTCCGGTAGACAGAGTTGAAGCTGTACTTGTGCTTAATTAAGCACCACGCCATGAAATTGAGATGTAGCTGTACAGTTCTTAATCTTGGCACTAGATTGAGGTTAGTTCTCAGATACACGGTGCGGCCGCTTTACCCGCGGGCAAACAGCTTCCGGTGCTTATTGTACAGAGGGGCTGGTTGGGGCTCAGAGCCTGTCTGGACGTTATGGATAAGAGAGAAATCCCTTGCGTTAAAGAGGAAACTCCTGTCTCCATATTCAGCGTCTTCTTCCGTGAAGAAGGTAACAGGCTGCTCTGAAACGTCGGCACTCGTCTACCAAACTACACGTTCTCACCTCATAAGCTTGTAATCATCCACGGGCAGTTGAAATGGACCGGAATACGTTTATTTCACTAATACCAAACGCAAACTCAGTCATGGCCGAAAGCAGAGGGTACTGAAGTTCCCGTCTTAGTAGGAGTTCCAACCTTGAAGAGTACCATCTTCTGGAATGTGACGCCGTATAGTCTGGTAATTTGACCGACGTATCGGAGGAACATACTGCCTCCATCTTCAAGTTCGAAGAATAAGCTACGGAAGAAGCAAGCAGGGCGGCTTGCAGCTCAGAATTCAACCCCCTTGCCGTTAAAGTCTCCAAATTACCTTTCTCAATATGCAGTTCACAATCAGCAAATCAGAATTCTGCGCTCCTCCTTCCCCTTTCCGAATAAAGTGACTCTGATTTTCCCTAACTTGAATTAATAGATTCTTTCCCTGAACACTGGCTAATGAGCTCTCCTGAGGCCCTGGTGACATCCATGCACGAAACTGACCTAAACTTCGTCTAAGACGTGTTATAAAGTACGTCATACTTTGAGTATGCAACCTTACGGAATAAAAATCCCGTGTGTTGTACCAGATCCCCGGTTTCAGCAAATGCTGAAAATAGACTCTTGTAATTTTGTAATGATTACGTAGCGACCTGTGTCTCTATCCGATGACGGCTGGACCTCGTAGATGTTTCAGGCCGACTACCGGGGCGTCGGTGTGTTACATTCCTAGCCCCTCTCCCCCTCGCTCGCTCCTATAGGCTTCAAAGCGTCGAAACGGTTTGGTCTCCCACTGTTTGATGGGTTTCTGAACCCATGCTTGTTTATATATGCGTATTTAGTTTGAAGGCTTCCACCCACAAGAACTGTGGAAGGGTTATTACTGTTTTAGTAGCTGAGCAGTTGGCGTAATGATGCGGGGAAAGATTTGCTTTTACTTGTGTGTGTGCTATGTGGCTAGTCAGGGCCCCTGTGGGCTATTTGTACGCAGCGCTGGCACAGTGATGCTCACGGGAAGTAATATGGAGCTGTCTAAATCTGTGTGCAAAGGGCCTAGCTTTCACGGGCCCTAGGAATACACGTATATTACTTGAAGGTATAGTGTGTTGCAGTGAGCGGTCACTCAGGGTCGTTCCAGCCTGCGCACCAACGCCCTCCGCGAGATCCTGGCGCAAGTACAGGCAATGTTGCTATGAAACAGAGCCCGCCTTGGGAGGCTGATAGTCTCTTAGCTGGCAAATAAAGTTACCCTGCTCGGATGTTCGTTTACGTGCTTAGATGATGTTGGATTTGACTTTATTACTCCGAAGAGTATCGTCGTCTCAGATGTGACGCAGTCTAGTCCGTTAGAAGTTAACCAACGTTTCGGAGGAACGTACTGCCTCCATCTTCAGGGTCACATATATACTAAGCAAGCAAAAAGTGGAATAATCTGCTATTTCTGATTTTAGGCCTGTTTTCCTTACTTTGAAAATAAAAATTAAAAGGAGGCTTATGATATTACCTAGCTGTCTGTGTTTTATAACGACACTGTTAGTGTCGAGACAATATAGCGTGTGTTCGTAGGTTGATTAACGAAGATGGAACAGTTGGTGGAATACGAATTAGCAGGGGAAACGTAAGTACACGAAGAAAATCTGCCTCAGCGATATATTGTCCACCATAAATCCCACGTCACCTGACCGGGGATCGAAGCCCAGCCACCGCGTTAGGAAGTAGGCGAGTGACCCCTTGAGCTGTGTGAGACACGACCTTGGCATTAATATTTAATGATATGATGTCTTTTGTAGCGTAGTTTATGAACAGTTGTAACCATGTGATACATGTAGTTACTATAGGATTCTGACGATGGTGTATAACACACTGATATATTGGGTTTCTGGACTTTATCCATCGTCATGGTTTTTAAGATAACAAAAACACGACGTTTCGGAAACTGGATCTGTTTCCGAAACCTCGTGTTTTTGTTATCTTAAAAACCAGGACGATAGATAAAGTCCAGAAACCCAATATATCAGCATATGATACATGTTTATGTTACAGGACAATGTCAGAAGGTTCTGGAGACGAGAGTCAGCAACAGACGCCAAAGAAATTCTCTGTCGATCGTGCAAAGTCGGGGCGTGCAGTTTGTAAGAAATGCAAGCAGAAAATTGAAGCCGGAGTCCTTCGGCTTGCCAAAATGGGCTACAACCCTTACGGGCCGGGACCACTGAAGTTGTGGCACCACGTGGACTGCATGTTCGAAGTGTTCTCCAAACAGAGACCGACGACGGCCAAGATCGAGACGCCAGACGACATGGACGGCTGGAGTGATTTAGAAAGAGAGGACCAAGAGGAGATGCTGAAGAAGTTACCGAACTGCAAAGGTAGCGGCCATGTTCTCGTGTAGATCAGTTTCCGCACGCGAGACAGCTCAGAGATGGTAATTGATTCAGGCACAGAAACATCTGGAACCAGTGTAGCTCAGTGGGTATAGAGAAAAAGCTGGAGGTTGATGACCGACGTCATCGATGTTCAATCGATGTTCAGTTCTCGACAGTGACAAGAAACTTTTCTCTCCACCATAGCTTCCAGAACATAGCTGTTACTTGGCAATGGGGCTACATGTCACAATATTGTGCATGCTTGCTTGATATTGCTTGTCTTTCTTGAGGTTTACTAACTGTCCTTGTTGAGGTTTCTCATGGTTTTCCTAAGTATCTCTGAGCAAATGTCAAGAAACTTTCTGTATATACACCGTGATTTTCTTCCAAACTTTTATCTACTCATAAGTCGTTATCATACTGGTCACGGTAGCAGAGCGGTCTAAAGCTTCGCTATGTTCGCTATACGAACAGAGAAATATCTCCCTTTGTTGCCAAAGTGACTGGCCACACAGACTTCCGTACGCTACGTACGCTATGTTCCCTATGTTAGCTGCGGCGCAGAGTGTACACAGCGTACGTAGCGTACGTAGCGAACATAGCGTAGCGTTCTGTGTGGCCGAACCTTAAGGCATGTACTGTCTTCGCTCGCTCGGAAGCCAGGATCGTGGGTTCGTCCCACACAAGGCATGGATGTTTGGTGTTTATATGCGTTTATTCTGTGTTTGTGTTGTCTTGTGTTTAGGTACAGACCTTGCGATCACCTGTCCAAGGAGTCCTACCGTCTGTAAAAATGATCATGAAACTGAGAAATCAGCCCTGTGCTCCAGAGAGAGAGCGAGAGGAAAAAAGAGATCATTATCATGTTTTCAGCTTATTCGCTGTGACTCCATTTCAGGAAGTGTCTGTCCCCCCCCCTTGGCACTACAGCCCCAGTGGGCCTAGGCCTACCTCCATGAACTCCGTTCATTTCGGTTTTTCTAGATCTTACACATTCGGTAGGACTCCTTGGGCGGGTAATCAGCTCGTCGCAAGGCCTCTACCTGTAGACAAACACAGAAAAACGCACACAAACATCCATGCCCTGAGTGGGATTCGAACCCACGATCCCGGCTTCCGAGCGAGCGAAGACAGTGCATGCCTTAGACCGCTCGGCTACCGTGACCGGCTGAGGAAGTGTCATTACATAACCTAAAAACCAATCAGGTGGTAACACAGAAGCAAAACTCTGCCATTATTTGCTATGTTTTGAGCATTTTGGGGTTTTCCTTTGCTCGTGAAGACAGATGGAAAGGGAAAGGAGGTTCCAAATAGATCTGTAGGCAAGCGGGTTGGAGTTTATGGCCCAGAAAGGACTGTTTAATGAAATTTCCTGCTTTATTCGCTTTTTTCTGTGGACATGAAAGCAGTACTTTCCTCTCAGATGTTGGTAATGTACACTGTGAGCACATGAAACCTCAAACTAGTGTGCTCTTATGCTTGTGCTTTATAGATTGGACACCAAAACCAAAGACACCATCTAAAGACGACTCTGCAAAACCGAAATCAACAAAGACACCTAAAGACAAAAATAAGCCAAAGAAGGATTCACCTCCTCCAGCAAAGGAGGCCAACAAAGATGACTCTTTCAGGGAGTTCAGGCGATTGTGTGCTGCTTTGTCCGACACGGACAGTTACACTGGGAAGACAGCACACGTCAGGGATTTCTTCACCAAGGGAACGGATGGCAGTGAGTACAGAAACCCTTTACTCTCTTACTGTGCAGTACCGAGTGCCGCATCAAACCTCGACCCAGAGTCAGAGTCACTTTATGACTGGCGGTTTACCGCCAATCAGTTTGTCTTAGCCACAAACCCTTTGAGACTCACGTCCAGTAATTTATTTCTCAACTGAACGCTTGCGGTCACAGTCCTTACGTTATCATTCTCTCTGACGAGAGGATGGGTCTGTCGTTTACAATTGCTGCTGGCCCTCGCCAACGCAGTCATTTTGAGATCCGAGTCCTGCGGAACTCATCACATGNCAACCTGGAGGGCCAGGTCCCCGTATTTATATCCCCTAGGAACAGGGTGGCCCGGTTATACCCACAGGCACCGGGTTCCCTTATTGTCGCCCACTTTGACTCGCAGGGATGCGGTGGAGCTATTCGACCCCACCTCCACACGGGAATCAAAACTCCGCTGTCTTGAGCGAAGTTGTACGCGTTTCTTTTTATATCGTAGCATGTAGACCCGTTGCTAAGTAATGGCTCTGTAAACAAAGCCGGCTGCTAGGTGACGATCGCGAAATATGCAACTATACAAGAGCCGTTACTGAACAACAGCTTCGCGAAAAGGCATGTTCCCACGGAAACGATTGAACTATAACAATGAGGAGCGGTATTTTCTACGAGGTCCGTGCCAAGGTGTTATAAGGGGGACAAGTTGGGAGCTGCAATTAGTCAGTGAAGAGAAGGCTAGGAGGTTGGTGTCAGATGACCGCCAGCCTGGGAGCTAGTTGGAGAAATCAGTCATCTGTGGGATATTCGCTAGTCGATAAGGACGTTAGTAAAATACATTGTTAAGATCCGCTACTAGGAAACGACCAATGAATACATTAAAGGCTTTATGTGTGTTGCGGTTACAGTGTGTAAACCAGTGAGGGTGTTATAGTTAACTTGTGGTTCCGAGTTGTGGTTATAAGGGCTCAATAAATCGAGTCAACAATCCAGACCCAGTTTGTAGCCACTCCGTCACGTGACTGTATTATAGAGCCGTCTACTGGATACAGTTAAAACTAAGTGTGGAACAAGTACCTAATTTCATGGCTAATTTGGACCGTTGTACCATGAAACAAGGCATGTGACAAAATTTGGTAGGCTTAGTAGGAGCAGCGTAAATCCAACGGCAGGTGATGAGGCACATCCCCCCACCCCAGTTAAAAAAAGAGATTAAATTTTTCTATAGTTCATCGCAATTAATAACACAAAATTTCTACACACTGTAGCGAAAATGATCATTGATGTTATAACCTCTAAATCAATTTTATTTACATTGCTGCGCGTGGCTTGTGTAGTGTACTGCCAGGTAATGGCTGTGATGAACAGAAGACCAGCTGAAATTAATTGCTATATAACAACGTGCCAAAGAAACGAAAAGAGTATTGTGAAGTATGTCGCCCCTGCAGCTGTAGCCTTGGTGGGCCGCAGGGTCCAGTGTTTCTGCTGGGAATGCAGCTTGTGCCCTCAGCTGCTGGCCTAAGTGCGGCTGAAACCTAATCTCTTTCCTGAGCAGGAATGTTGCTACGGTTGCCGTCTGGAGATGTTCTCTTTGTGTAGTGCCTTAGCTATCTTTTGATTGTTACTGTGGGAAAACCTTACAATTCGACTTTCGTACCAAATTGATCTGTGAATAACAAGTATAGCGCAAGAGGGATTTATGAAACACTTAAATACTAAGTAAGAATTGAAGTTCTCACAGCGGTGGTTATGAAGAGTTCCGTATTTTGGGATATATCGCCGTGTAGTCCGTTGAAAGTCAACAGACGTTTCGGAGGAACATGTCGCCTTCATCGTCATGGTTGAAGAGTAAGCCGGGAAAGAAACCAGCTCAAAGAACACAGTAAGCTCTGATACATAACCTGAGGACGAAGGTAACATGTTCTCCCGAAATGTTCATTGACTTCCAACAGATTACACGGCATAATATTCCAGAAGATAGTGCCGTTTGTTTAAACAGTAATGTAATTCCCATTGAAAATTCAACAGCAGGTCCGTATTTAAATTTCTGTACCTTCTCCTGGGGCCTGCGGTAGCGTAGTTGGTTGAGGAACTATGCTACAAGCCGAAAGGTCGCGGGATCGAATCCCGATGAGGTGGATTTTTTTTTTTTAATTTACCTAATCCTTCCAGTCGCTCTGTGTCCCTGGAGTTAACTCAGCCTCTGACATAAATGAGTACCATGAATCTTCTGGGGGTAAAGGGCGGCCGGCGCGTAGGGCTGACAACCTCACCGCCATCTGTGAGCCGATTGTCTAGAAAATGTGGGAGCCCCGACATCTCACAACCCAATGAGCCTCCACGGCGTGATACAGGGATAACTTTACTTACTTTACCTTTATCTCTTTCCCTCTTTTACATGTATTCCTTTCCGACTCTCCTTTGTCTGTTCATTGTATTGTCATTTTTCTGCCCCTGGCTCCCTTCCTCCCATTAATTTTAACAGATTTTCTGTAAATATTGCTCAAATGACGTCGTTACACGAGAATATTAGTGACGGTTGTCAGCAAAATTTAGTATATTTGCTGTGGTTGCGTGAATTGCAGTACCTGGAGGATAGGGATCTTGTGTCAGATGTTCGGTTTCTAAGTCTCTGTAATTGTTAGGATTTACTGCACAGTTCGTCATGTTAATGTGAACATTGTTGTCGCCTATTTGAGCACCAAATGTGAAGTGGGCCCAGAATTCCCCATGTTAATGGAATGTTTGCTGTCGTGGTAACTGACTTTTGCAGTCAGTGTTGGGTAATTTCTTATTTGTTACATACTGAGATCTTTTGAATTTTAACACCGTATAGTCTGGTAGGTGGGAACGTGTGGTTTGGAGGAACTTCGTTGTCTCCATCTTTAGTTCCATGATGCCTCGGACCACTACATGAATTTTTATTGCTGTGAACACTCAGATGTTATATTTTCCGTTTCTCGTGGGTTACGGTGTTAAATTCAGTAAGGCCTGGGTTCGACAACTGTGACGCAACGCCTTATACAGCCTGTGTTATGTCGGATTTTGTGAATGAAACATTTAAAAACAATGTGCTTTCAAGCAGACTGCGTCGTGTTGATGGTAGAGGTTATGAGTGGACCACCTCTGTCACCACACTTAAACGCTTGTGACATTTTCCTCTAGTATTATCACAACCCTCACACAAACTGTGATTTAGAAGAAGCAGTATGCCAAGAGGTGTTTCCGGTGTCCACAGAAACCTGCAAGCTGTATTATGGAATCTATCGTTTGACATATGATCTCATGGTAAAGGGACACTTTTAACTGTTTCACACTGAGGACTGTGTTTTCTGTGTGTACAGTCATCTTAATTTCAAGAATAATGAGGCTTTTACAGATTTTGTTTTTATGACAGATTGAAATGGTTTGATGAATAAATATCGACCTGAAGAAGGCCGTCTTCTGGGATGTGGCGTCGTGTAGATCTTGTGTGAACTGACGTTTCGGAGAAGTGTGGTGCTATACCTCCATTCCTTCGTTCAGCTTCATGGGGTGGTGCTTAATTGAAATCACAAGCATAAATGTTTACCTTTATGTATTTACTTAGTTTATTTATCGAGTCTGTAAGTAACTCACGTAGCGTCGAATGATGTGATGGTTGTGTATAATGAATTGGAAGGGATTTGGAAGGAATCAGTTTGCAGACGGATTCGAGGTCCATCCTCAGGCAGGATGGTCCGTGTTCCGACCGACGCTTGAACCTAGCTCGCCTGAGATACAAGTCAGGAGCCGTACCGTCTGAGCTACCATATTTGGTCGTCAGCAAGCGCATGTCATATTGAGACATTCCGTTGTCTGGTCAGGACACACTCAGTGTTGTTAGGTTAGGTCAGTGAAACCTGGAGGACAGGACCCAGCATTCCTTGGCGCTCTGTTGTCACCTCGAAAGTTTGCGCTGTCGTCTTGTTAAAGGGGAAGTGAATGTGCAGGTCACAGGTGGACATGTTCTTAACCTCGGCACTGGATGGAGGCGAATGGCCAGTTTATGCCTGAGTCGTTTTATCCCGAGGAAAGCTTCTCCGGTACCCATTAGATAGGCTGCGTGAACCTCAGAACCGGTGTGCACATTGTGAGGAGGAGAGAAATATCTTACACCTGTTGGGAATCGAACCTCAGTTCCTCAGCCGCCACCCCATAGCCTAGTGGCCATACCGACTGAGATATTCTGCCATGAGGGGAGGTTCTACAGTGATGCTGTGTGTGAGCTTGACTCATTGTGGGGTTTCTTCAAAATATTGAAAGAAATGAGTGTGCCCCACAGAATTTGCCAGTCCCAGCCCTACAGTTTCTTCACCCTGGCATGTACAAGTAGGGTCTGAATTTCTGGCCTCAAATACTTTTCCCCCCATGGGTTGAGGTTTAGAAACGGCAGTGTCTGCCTTCTTTAGGTAGTCTCACATTGCTTGGCTTCAGCAAAATCTCAACACAGTCGTTTATGAATTAAATCGAAGGTTGGTGATGGAACAGGAGTATAAATAGTTGTATACAGCCTCACTGAGAAGCACACATCGCCGTTATCGGAATTGCGTTCAGTCAAAACTCCCGAGCCGCGTCACGAAGAAATGAACAGAAGGATAATCGCATTCCTGCTGCAATGACAGCCACTGGTTACACACAGTACTTTTCCATTGCGTACTGGAAGTTTGCCAACATGTAAGTACGTTAAATGTGACATAGACAACGAAAATGTTTTCAGCTTACCAATCCGTAAATCAACAGCCGAGAAACTCTAAAGCCGAACGTGTTGTTTTCCCCTCTTTTTTCGATATGGAACTATAAATCAATTATTATTTATCCCTCACGCCACTCTGCGCCATTATGTAATGAGACATAGTTCGGTGTTCAAAACAGCGTTTCCCTCCAAGGACGTTGTGACCTCCGGTTTGGGGTCAGAAAGCAACTTTTAACTATGACCAGTTTTAAATGCGACGTTACAGTGCGCGGCCATTTTGTGTAAAATGAAAAATAAGTCGTGTACTTGAAGTCATTGATGAGAAAATGATCATAGATTGCCAACTGCAGCACAAAGTACGATTAGTTTTTCTTTTTAGTCTGTTATCTTTGTAAATATCATTTCTACTAAGTTAATTGATTCAAGAAGCTCCATTTACAGTAAAAATAATTAACTGATAAGTTGCGTTGAATTGAATATCAAGCGTTGGATGTATTTTTTTATGTACAAAAGTACAGAATTTATGTTAACTGACAACTCTTATAATCCTTGACGGAGTGAAGTGTGGAATGTTTGCCTCTGGGAATGTGTACATGACATTTAAGAATTTAGAATTTATCAATGATACAGAATTAAAGCTTTAAAATGTTTTCAAAAGACCGAAGTCCAAGAACATTTAACTTCCATCTCGCTGTAGACTGAGTTTTGATCGGTTCATTGACTTGCTTTCAGTGTTTTCCTGCGCTCCTTGCACAGAGAGTTAATGCCTAACGGAGAAATCACGTCCTTCCGTCCGTTCACGTTTTATACTGCAGAGAACTTAATGGATTTCCATCAAATTGTGTACTTGAGGAGCACATTAGAACGTGTCTACACGAGATAATCTTCGCCCACATCGGTGCTACGTAAATACAAATTCTGATTTATAATACATTTTAAAATGAATTATATATTCGTGATTTAAAGTAATGTATTTCAACCCGTTGTCGGTTCGCAAATTCTACCCGCGTTATAGAACGATGAGTTCCGCGTTCACCGAATCCAGTCATGTGTGCAGTCTGACTTAGGAGTTCTTGCGCCGTCGTTCACTGTCCCTTTGTAGGACACTACAGGTTTCGGCCTAACTGGCCATCTCCAGGAGTACAGGTTGTGTTAAGGATTCTCCTGTTCACTGTAATGCCACAACCGGCAAACCAAACAAAGCCGAAAGCAGCCACGTACAACCCACATAACCAAATAACCAGAAGCAAGTACAATAAGAGGATAGAAAACCGCATTACTGTGAGCAACAGAATCCTTAACCACGACAGCCTGTACACCTGAAGATGACCAGTTAGTGTCCAGTAAAGGAACAGTGAACGACGTTGCACACAGACGGCAGATGTACTTGTATACAGTGCGACAGGATGCTGAAATGTAACATGTCTACAGTGTTACTGTAAAGTCCAGGATTGAAAAATAGAAATTGTAGATTTTTATAACGTTTTCTAAATAATTATTTCTCATTAAAATGAGCGACTGTTGTTCGCAGATCCACTACTGGATCAATTATTACTGCCTGCAATCAGAGCGGTCTTCGCTCTATCGGCGCACTGTGTTACCATAACCTTACGCAGCATCACTGTATAGCGAGACAGAGGACTATATGTGCAACTAACTTCTGTGCTCTGTGACCAGTCAGTGGCGGCTCAGAGATGAAGACGCTAATTTAAAGACCGAGGTTGTGATAATGTGCTGCCCGATCAGGGATATCACACACCTCAGGGGGCGGTGACATATAAATATGGAACAATGGTGGAGTGATGATTAGCAGGGAAAATCCGAAGAAATTTCGGAAAATAAACTGCTCCGGTGACTTTTTTTGTGGACTATTTCAGAACGTTGTTAATCGCTAGGCTCTAGGGCGCAGAATGGTAGGATAATACATTAATTAAAACGATTTAGAAGGGTTCGGCTGGGGCCTGATCAAGGACTAACCCGACATTCAAGTGGAGAATCTGAGGAAAGCCACGAGAAGCCTGTCAGGATACTAAGTATCCCGGCGTCTCCCGAATTTGAGTACAGAGCGTTACCGCTACGCCAACCTCGTCGGTTCAGTGTCATTTCGTTCACCACGGATCTCACATGAATTCATGTGAGACTGAACTCACTTCCCGACGATTAACAGTCTTAGCTTAACCCCTGAACCAGGGCATGCTCTGTGGCATGTGTGCAGAATATGTAAACTTCATCCCTGTTCTTAATTGACTGATCGATCAATCAATCACTATGCCATAAAGACATGGGGGAGTGGAGGTATAGCTCCACCATTCTTGACCGCACCATTGGATGGGGTCAGTGGTGAGCGTCACGCCCCGACCGCTTTACCACTGGAGAAATACCCTCCCGGTACCCATTGGATAGGAGCCTGGGTGGGCCCCAGAGCCGGTCTGGTCACTTCGAAGACTAAAATAATTTAGATACTATAGGATTCTGACGATGGTGTATAATACACTGATATGTTGGGATTTTGGACTGCATAAATTTCTTCAGATCTATCTATCCTGGTTCCACGCTTGTAAGTGTTTGCTACAATTTGTTATGAATGTTTTTCTTATTAGCTCTCATGGACTTAGCCTGGTCTCAGGTGTTTATAATCTTCATGTTTTGTGACATTGGTTTGTCCAGTGATGGAGGCTAGCTCTTTCTAAGGGACCCAACTGAATAGGTTTTTCCTTCACCTGAGGACGGAAACAGATCCAGTTTCCGAAACGTCGTGTTTTTATTTGTTATCTTAAAAACCAGGACGATGGATGAAGTCCAAAATCCCAACATATCAGTCTAAAATAATTTCCTTACCAGGAATCTAACTCCGGCCGTCCAGCCTGTAGCCCATCGTTTTATATTATGTTACAAAGCCAAAGCTGGTTAAATTACTAATTTTACAGTTAGCCAGAATTACTGGGTTTTTGGACTTTGTCAATCGTACGGTATTCTAGAAACCAGAAAAAACAACGTTTTAGAAACTGGATCTGTTTGTCTCCTCAGGTGGGTGGGGGAGACATACTCTGTTGTGTCTCAAGAGCCATTTCTAAGGTACCTAACAGAGTAGATGTCTCCCCCTTCTCACCTGAGGACGGAAACAGATCCAGTTTCCGAAACGTTATATTTTCTAGTGTCCAGAATACCGGTCGATGGACTCGGTAATTCTGAGTATTCTCCGCCATCGTCAGAGCCCTTTGGAATCTACTTAACAATTAACCACTTTTGATCTTAGCGCGTTCACAACGAAAAGTTAAAATATTTTGCATATCAGCTTTGCCATATGTGTCTGTCTACCTGTACGCATGTAGCAATTCCAGAACCGTTTAAATGATGAAGAAAGCAGTCTTCTGGGATTTGGCACCGTGTATATGTGGTGTTAACCGACGTTTCGGAGGAACGTATCGCCTCCATCTTCAGGGTAGAAGGAAAAATATAAGAAATCCGCAGGCGAAGAGACCGTGAGAACCGGTAAAAGCAGTCTGTCGGTTAACACCACATATACACGGTGCCAAGTCCCAGAAGACTGCTTTCTTCATAGTCACCGCCGTGAAAACCTCAAATCTTACACATTTAAATAATGTTTTTTTTATTGCTAGTGGGGTGGAACTAAGCCCCTTGTACTGCGGCCACTTCTGGTCTATTGTACCAGCCCTAGATGATAGGTGAGTCTGATTGTGGAGCAGTTGGTGGAATGAAGGTTGGCAGGGGAACCGAAGTACTCCGAGAAAACCTGCCCCAGCGCCACTTTGTCCACCACAAATCCCACTTGACCAGACCCGGGATCGAACCCGGGCCGCCGCGGTGGGAAGCCAGCGACTAACCGCTTGAGCTATTCATGAAATTTGAATGTTGGGGCTTGAAATGTGTATACAGGGTCTGATTTTGAGTTAAGTTTAGACAAAAATTGGCGAGTGCTTTGCATGGAGGCCTGCCTGTGTTTCGAGCGTAGCCCACGAAATATGTGGAGGAGAGGAGTAACGTCTCGAATGGAAATTGTGCAGAAAAATGAAACACGCTTCGTACGCGTTCCCCCTCCCCGTAAGTGCCACGGGTTTTCGCGATAGTCAAACAGAAGTGTTCTAGTGCCTTCTTGTCTGATATTTCGAGAACCTCTGGGCTGCTTTTGATTATTTTTAGTCTGCTTTCCTCATTTTCAAGAAATCAAACAAGGCTTATGTGATTACTCTGCTCCCTATATATCTGTATATATATATATATATATGTCACTTTGTCCTCCCTAATTTTTGAGGCTTATGAGATCGCCTTTCTGTCTGTATGCCCCCCCCACCAATCGTTGCTAGGCAATGTGTCCGTCTGTGTGTCCCCCACTGGTCCTGTCGTTCTTTTTGTGCGGTCCATGTCATGTCAAAGGAAAGCAGGCGGTAACCTTACAGAACTTTCTGTTTGTATTGAAGGCCCTTGTTCGTCGGTTTTACGCTGTTTATAAGAGAACTGAAAATTTGTGGGCCATAACATAGATGCTGCACACATTTCCTAATTTGTTTTCTGTGTGGGCTGCGAGTAAGGAGATACAAGACTGTGCCTCGGTCTATACGCCGCGCTTCCATTGTTGTGGTTGTCTAATCAGCAATTGAATTGTGTCTTCAGTAGATGAACTTGAAAGCTAAGAATGTTTTAGCAACCGGAAGCGTAATATGTTGTGAAGCCGTGCATGTCACGCATCCGCGTTATGGAAAGGCCGTGTTCTTCGAAATATGACCTTGTCGTGAAATTCCGTTAACTTTTTAATGGAGATTGTTTCATAACGTCCTGTTGCACTGATGTTCAGCTTGAGTCTATCAGACGTTCCGTCTATAATGCAGCAATCAATAACATTGAAGAAAGCAGTCTTCTGGGATGTGGTACCGTGTAGATGTGGTGTTAACCGACGTTTCGGAGGAACGTATCGGTGTACCGGTTCTCACAGTCTCTTCGCTTGCGGATTTTCTTATTTTTCCTTCTACCCTGAAGATGGAGGCGATGCGTTCCTCCGAAACGTCTGTTAACACGACATCTACACGGTGCCACATCCCAGAAGACTGCTTTCTTCATAGTCACCGCCGTGAAAACCTCAAATCTTACAATAAATAACATTGATTCACACTTTAATCCACTCAGTTGTCATTATATGCATAAGATGTTATTAAAACTATTACAGTATCAAAATAATGCATATATATTTTAATATTTTAATAGTTTCAATAACAGCTTATGCACATAACGACCACCGTGTGGATTAAAGCGTGAAACAGTGTTATTGATTGTTGCATTAGACTGAACATTTCATAGACTGTAAGGAGATCGTTTTGTGTGCTCTCACAGTAGCGATTGTAAAGATTGGTGTCCTGCCGCACGTGACGCCGTGTAATCTGATAGCGAGTTATTGATGTTTTGGAGGAATCTGCTGCCACCGTCTACAGGGTAGAAGAGAGACGGAAGTGACTGGGCCCTGAGGGACCCAGTAGGGTAGGAAGAAATGTAAGGAATATTTGCCCTGCTAAGGACAGCTTTGCAAGGGCAGAGGGAACAGATTTTAAGTGTTTTGCTTTAGTGCACACCGCAGTTTGCTGGAAGTCGGTTGTAGTAGAGGATCGTAGGTGTTGTGTTTACAGTGGTGTGGGACTAAGTCCCTTGTACTGCGGCCACTTCTGGCCTATTGTACCAGCCCCAGATGTGAGGTGAGGGTGATTGTGGAGCAACTGGTGGAATGAAGATTGGCAGGGGAAACCGAAGTACTCGGACAAAACCCGCCCCAGCGCCACTTCCACCACAGATCCCACTTGACCAGACGCGGGATCGAACCCGAGCCGCCGCGATGGGAAGTCAGCGACTAACCGCTTGAGCTATGGCGCGGTCTTTTTACAGTGTTACTAGGAATCTGTTTTGTTGTTTCTAATAAATCATTGTGCTCGATTATCCTCCCCCCCCGAAACTTATCATGTTACGAAAACAACCCTGGGTTCATATCTCGGCCCCGAAACTGATATCATCACTCCCCCCAGGCAAATGCTGGGATAGTATTTGAAAGCAGGCCACGTTTGATTCACTTCGTATCCTTACTCGTATCACCGGGCGAGTTGGGACAGCGGTTCTGGGCTTGTATTCCGGATTTGTTGGGTTCGAATCTCTGCCGGATATGATGATATTTTTCGTTGTTTTTTTCTTTGTCCTTGCATACAATCTGGTATACCTAGATTAGGCCACGACCGCGTCTTTCCAAGTCCTTTCCAATTCATCTTTCGGTTCATTTTAGTCTGAGCTGTTTTTCATGTTCTTCATTAAACGCCGCGTCATGGAGGCGTATAGAGAAATGGATGTATAGCTCCACGCATTCTTAACCTTGACGCTAGGTGGAGGCGGTCAGATTTATGCTGGGAAAGAGCCACAGATACTCATTGAACGGGAGGCTGGGTGGTCCCCAGGATCGGTCTTGCCTCTGTACGGAATCGAACCGCGATCCCTCGGTTGTCTGGCCTGTAGTCTTGATTATTACTTGTTTACTGACAGAGGCCATCCAGTTATTGGGAGCAGCAATAGGTAAGTGGAATGATGGACTCAGTAAGAGCGGCGTGCTTCGAGCGTTGGGTTCTGTTCGTCCAGTGTAGGATGTAGAACCTCTTCTAAGTTGGTTATTTAACGACACTGTCAGTATCTAGACGATGTAGCGTTGAATGATAGGATGATTCGTCTATATGGAGCAGGGGGTGGAATGAGAATTTGCAGAGGAAACCGATGTACTCGGAGGAAACCCATGTGAATTTCGCATCGAATACTATCAGTAATATTGTCTTGTTAGATGTGACGCCGTTTAGTCTGGTAGTTTACCGATATTTCGGAGGGACGTACTGCCTCCATCTTCACGGCAGAGTGTTAAGACAAGCAAGCAACCGCTTTACTTCATTCTTGTTTTACTCTTCTACCCCGAAGATGGGTGCAGTTAATTCCTCAAAACGTGGGTTAACTTCTACCAGACTACACGGCGCCACATCTCGAAAAATAGCATTCCTCGTAGTTATCTCCCTCAAATGTCACAATGATTGTTATCGAGTTTCTCGAGAATGAGGTATCTAATAAAATTCTTTATTGGTCGTTAACCTTGAAGACGTGGAAAATGTATTTGAAACATTGTCAGATTGTGTAAAAACGAGGCATGATATGTTCATAAACAATAGGCAATACTTCTGCGATGGTTTTTTCCACGAGGATACATTACAAGATCGATGAAACAAAAGAAAAGTAAAACTACTTAATCTTATTTGTAATAAATGAACATCAGGCCAATACTAAAATCGAAATTCGCTAGCAGTGCATTCGGAAAACCTACGTAGCCCATTGTAGTAAAAACTTTTTTTGTTAATGTAAGATTATTTGCTTACCTTAGCCAATTTCGTAATCTTCTGTGACTTATATTCAGGAAAATGCTATATTTTAAATACTTTTTTTTTCTTGTTCTGCCCTGAAGTTTTCTTCACGAGAAACCACAAATATATTTATCGCCACTGATATTAACTATAAGATTAATTGCTTCCTGCTTATGTCGACTTTTCCTTCTATCTCGTTTCGTCTATAATGAAGCTAGAATGTCTTCTGTCATCCTCTTATATATATGTCGCCTTGTTCGTGTTCCCTCTCTCTGTCTCTGTCTCTCTCGTTGGGAAATGTGCGGCAGCCTGCTTGGCTCCATTGCACCGTCTTTATCGTGACAGCAACGGAATATAAAAAGTGAATTTTATTACTCTCTGGCTCAGTTGAATTTCTGTGGAATTGCGACCTTCCCTTACCGCGCTCTCTTGCATTGGAAAGTGGACATTTCTTGGCTTATTGGCATGGATTGGCCTGACTCTGGTTGTCGGTGCGTGCGGCCCACACGCAGATCGGGCACCTGTACATAACTTGCTATGGCGACAGTGCCTCACACTCTTCAGCCCGTGTTACAGAACCTCAAGGCTCCGTTCTGTGCAGACGAAGTAGCCCCCTGCATGTCAAGATCGTCAGGATGGCCGCAGGACCTTCCGAATGCGTGCTGTCCCCTAACCAACTGTCCGGCAAACAAAGGAATATGGGAGTTCCGTATCTTACGTGCTCTTGCTTTAAGAAGGCTTATGAGATCACCTTGCTGTCTGTATATCCGTTCGTGTCTCTTCATCTATCTATGTCTGTCTATGTATCCCCTCTAATTTTAGGGGGCTTATGAGATCACCTTGACCGCCTCTGTGGTCTAGTGGCCAGAGTTCCTGGCTACAGATCCAGAGGTCCGCGTTCGATTCCAGGCACTACCAGATTTTCTGAGAAGTAGCGGGTCTGGAACGGGGTCCACTCAGCCTCGCAGGGATAACTGAGGAGCTATTTCAAGGAAACAGAGACTCCGGTCTATAGAAAAAAAACGAAATTAACGGCATTGGGGACACCATCTATCCGCTAAAGCTGGCACTAACTTCGCCGACAAGCGGCGGTCGCTCGGTCGGTATAGTTCGCTTACGGACTAAAACCACTGAGGTTTTTTGTTTCTCTTATGAGATCACCTTACCGTCTGTATGACTCTTGCCCCCCCCCC